>NC_056733.1:98193528-98486028 GCF_019279795.1 Protopterus annectens
TCTGAGGTATTTATACTGGTTGATTGGCTTTGTTGATAGATATTTTTATTAGGGGATGGATAGATTTAGTTCCTTTCTGTTGTGTTCCTAAGAATATTGCTGCTGTTTTAGAGACTGCAATTGAAATTACCTCTTTGTTCATCCATTACAGGAAATGGTGAAGGCCTCTGCAGTGCTTTTTTGTGCTGTCATTGAGGAGGGACAGTTTATATGCAGTATTATGTTATGTATTTATAGTGATATGTACTAGAACCTGTACTCATCACAAACACAAATACATATTTCAGAGCCTTTATTTCCCTCCTAAAATTGTCTGGCCCAGAATTTTCCAGAATTTAAAAAAAATGATACTTGCAGAATAGTAATTCTTGTTTTAGATGTGAACATCTTGATTCCAGCAAATAGAAATCAACTTGTGATTTTATATTTTTATAACTGGAACAGAATGAGTATTTTATTGCCATTGTCAGTCAAGGTAAAAGCCTATGAGCAAAAGCATCCCTGTAGTACAGAGAGATAAAGCCTTTACTGGCCCCCAGATGACCTGTATTTGATAAGTAGCACAGCTGTAGGTGAGACCACAGGGGTAGAATGGGAGGGAATTGCTGATGCAGGTTCACCTATCCTGGACGGGGGGGGGGGGGGTGCCTAGGCTCACTGCTCTAAGCAGCATTTTGAGCCCAGTCAGGTCTGCACTGGTAGGAAGCTACTTAGTTGGGATGTGGCACATGAGCAGAAGCAGACGTGGATCTCATAAAGTGCCAGCAGAGTTCCCAAGGCTGCTGCAGGTTGGTAGAACTTTGGGCACTTCCCATCAGCAGCATGATCCTCAGTCTCCTTACAGGAGCTGGATATGGGATGAGTTCAGCCCTGGGGAAGTTAAGGCAGGTCTGGTCGACCCAGTGAATGAGGAGAGGAGCTGGTGGCACCAAATTATCAGATGAGGGCGGAAAAAAATCATATGAGCAAAAAACATCTGGTGATTATCTCAGACAAATATTCTTATTTGAAACTATTCACTTTTGAATGGCAAAATAAACTTCTTGAAGGTATAGTTGCTTGCATAATTTCACTGGAAAGATTTTCATTGAAAAATGCATAATAAAATCAACATCAAAATAGTTTGGAAGAAATATATCTGAAGGAGCTTCTTTGAGAACATCATATGATCTGTTAACAAATAAGAGGATACAAAGTCACAAATCCTGAATCTTATATGATTACACACAGTATTTAGTGAATATTTCTAAATTAATTCAATTCATCCACATATTCAAGCAGATAGAATAAAAAATAGTTTATCTTGGGCAAGTGTCATTTTAGATATATCATATTCTTACAGGTGTATTTCTAAATTCTCATAGTTTTACACACACAAATACACACACACACACACACACTCACATGCACACACACACACACACACACACACACACACACACACACACACACACACACACATATATATATATATATATATATATATATATATATATATATATATATATATATATATATATATATATATATATATATATAGACCTACTTCATAACACTGAAGACCTAAAATACCAAATTTCATTATACCGAGACCACAATCCCGACTTTTGAGAATACCAAAAGTTTAAATTACTGACTGTGATAATACTGAAATCTCACACTGCAGACATTCGTAACACCAAAAGGCAATGCGCAGCTGGTACATTAGGTATATATAAAAACAGTACCTCACTTAGTGAACACTGCAAACTCCCTCCTAAACCCTGCCAAATAGCCAATGCCTGCTGATGTGTCAGAATTACCAGTGAATATTCATGGACATATATTCACCGGCCGCATAATATTTATCGGAGATTCTGCAACTTACCTACAATAATTGCTTTTTTTTACATTTTTGCAGGAGGGCTGCACTCCCCACACCCCAAAGAAATTAAATATACCCACTCTGAGATCAAATGAAATATATCAACTCTGAGATCACATTACAGTGAGGAACTGGGCAAATTTTCCATTCTGCTCAACTGGAGAGGAACGTCAATCACACAAGATATGCCCACTTCTGCGTAGACCGCCAGGAAAGGAACTGTTCTAATACAATGTCAATGCATTTACCTCCCTAATTACCTAAGCACCTAACTACTTAGTTCTGAAATCTGTGCAGGTGACCGCAACACTTTTACAAATGTGAATCCTATTAATTTAAAGTTAGTTTTCACATAAAAATTCAAGTTTTCTATGAAGACCCTATGGTTCATGTCTAAAGAAATTGTAAGTATGAATGGAATACTTTATGTTTCTTTTCATTAATAACAATTCACTTGTGAAGAGAGATACACATCATGACTGTGCATTGCAATTCATCATTTTGAAAGTTGGTATAGTAAAGTTTCAGTATTATCAGACTCGCTAATTTAAGCTTTCGGCATTTTCAGAAGTCGGTGTTATGGTCCTGATGTAATGAAATTCAAACTTTTAAGTTTTCTGTCTAGTAAATGTATATATGTATGTATGTGTATATATATATATATATATATATATATATATATATATATATATATATATATATATATCTATATATATATATATATATATATGGTACTATTGTGCGAAAGCTCTTTTAACCCAAACAAAAACTATCAAGCACACTTTTGCAAAAGTGCTTTTCCACCGAAAAAGCACTTTCGCAAAAGTCTGCAAAAAAAAAAAAAAAAACATAAAAAAAACAGTAAACACGTATATGCAGGGGGACAAGCACCCCTGCACCCCCACTTTTAAATACTCACTCTGTGATCACACTACAGTGGGGAAAAGGGAATATTCCCTTATCCCCACTCTACTGTGATCTCAGCAACAGACATTCTGTCATTATTTTTCATTTTCTTGAGCTCACTTTAGCAAAAATGCATTTTCGGTGAAAACGCACTTTTGCTAAAGTGTGCTCGGTAGTTTTGGTTTTGGTTAAAAGAGCTTTCACTCAATAGCACGAGACCCATATATATATATATATATATATATATATATATATATATATATATATATATATGCCACGTTGGTGCAGCGGTAGTGTTGTTGCCTCACAGCAAGAGGTTCTCCCGTTCGATTCTCAGCTGGAGTGCGGGGAGTGCCTTCTGTCTGGAGTCTGCATGTCCTCCCCATATTTAGGTGGCATTCAAAAGACATGCGTAAATAGGCGTGCCTTCTTTGAAGGTTAGACATCGAGCTGGCACCTCGGCGTTTGTGAAAATCTACTGCCAATTGTTAGTGGACTGGAGTTCCATTGTGGCGACCCCTAACCGGGAAAAGCTGAAAGACAAACAAACAACATATATATATATATATATATATATATATATATATATATATATATATATATATATATATATACACATACACACACATACTTATATATCTGTATATATATATATATATATATATATATATATATATATATGTATATATATGGGTCTACGTTGAATGATCGAAATTACAAAACTTTGAACTCATATGGTCGGGACCATATGATCGAAGTTTTGTAATATTGACCATTCAAAAAAGAAAAAAAAAAACAACTTAAAACACATATATGCAGGGGGGAATCCCCCCCTGCACCCCCGCACCCCCCACTATTAAAATATACCAACTCTGAGATCGCACTACAGCGAAGAAAAGGGAATATTCCCATTCTGTGCTGTATGGAGATCTCCATTTAAATGTGCAAAGTTTTAGAACTTCGATCATATGGTTTCGGTCATATGAATTTTGAAGTTCTGAACTTCGATCATTTAACTAGGAGCCATATATATATATATATATATATATATATATATATATATATATATATATATATATTTGTATGGATCTACTTTTAAACATCAAATTTTCAAAATGCTGAAGACCACAAAACCGAGAAGAAAATACCAAAAGTGCAATATCCTGAATCTTCAAAACATCAACATCAAAAACATCGAATATCAACAAGTAAACCTAAACTTCATACCCTCCACCATAAAAAAACAGCAACAAACAAAACCAAATGACTATATACTTTTCTACATTTAAACAGGGGGACAAGCCCCTCTGCACCCCCACACCCACTGCAATATCAACTCCAAGAATGCACGACACCAAAAAAAAAAAATGGCAAATAGACCTTTCTGTGCTGTAGAGCTGCATGTCTAACGTGCAGCAGACTCTCTGTAACCTTCTTTAAGCAAGAATTGTTTACTTTCTTATAGTTTACAGAAGTATACATGTCTCCGATACTTACCAGAGCTTACAACCTAATGCAAGCCATTGATTTTTTATTTAGTACAATGTACAGCATTTTAAAGACATACAATCTCTTTAGAGTTTTACAGCACTATTTTAATAGCTGTTTCACTATTTCAACATTTGGGATTGTAAACGTTCAGCGTAATGAGTTTTAGGCATCTTCATCTCTGTATGCTAGATAAGCACAGTAAAACTGGCATATTATAAACTTCCCTGAATGCACAAAGTGAGTGAGAGCCTTGCTCCTAATCTTTTCAAAAGTGTTTTAAGTAGATAGCTACTCAATATGATGAGGAAGAGTTTACCAGTTTTAATACTACTTAAAAAAAGTTAGCTGCAGGAGTACAGTGGTGAAATGCCCATTCTAACCAAGCCATTTTAGTAGCTGAAGTATCACAAAGGTCTATGCTAGGCGGACTAATGTCCTCCATTCACGATTAGACAATGAAGTTACATTAAACACATGTTGCTCATCCACTTTGTACAGAAGTCCAGTCTATTCTAACTCCATGGCCATAGTGCAGCAATGCTTTAATAGTCCACAGGCATGGCTTTCATAGTGTGCCTTATAGATAGCACAAAGTTGGTGATTCTAACAACAAACTGCCTTCTGCGGTAACCACTCTTCTTACCGCCATAATCACTTCTGAGAAAACCTTTGAAATAGTGGAGTACACTGAGTACCTTGAGTGCTGTCTTTTCCGGAAATTACCATGGGCCAGATGTATAACAACTACTGAGAAAAACAAAGAAATATGCAAAATAGTGCAATACTTAACTCTGAAATGCATATTAAAGCAGCATACTTCTTTCTCACTAAAACAAGCCATGTATCAGTAAACTCCAGATAAAAATCCAAGATAAAATGTCGTCTTGGTACTGGTACTGTTAGGCAAAGGGGTTTTAATAATGGAATTTATAGGATTATGTATAGGGGCAGGGCTAGAGTTATAGTTAGTGTTAATGCACAAGTAAGGTTTTGCATGTTCCATTACTCCATATAACATGTACTACACCAGACAGGAGATTCAGTTATACCAACAGTTCATCATCATCATCATCATCATCATCATACTTACTGTTTATGGATTTTTTTTTTGTGCTTTAACCATGCCACATCAAAACACCCAAAGTTTAATGATACAAGGCCATAAAGAAAGAACATCTCTTGGCATATGCTCCTATATTATTAAACCAGTATATGTATCCATAGTCTCACCAGTAAGGACTGCTATCTCTTTCCCTCACATGGAATTCATAAGCTGGTAAAATTGGTAAAATTCTGCTTCATTCTGAACCTCTCTGCAAACTTATCTGGTGTTGGGCTTGATAATCACACCCGGGTCATCCAAGATGCAATTATTGCTTCAGCCATCTGTCTGCTCCATGGAGCCTGTACTCACTTTTCTCCTGGGAGTGCTAATCCAGGTGTTAGTAGTGTAGGAATGCATTGTCTTATTAAGTAATTATTTTGGTCTTTATGTTTTAGTTCTTTTTTTTTTTTTTTTTTTTTTTGCTGTGGTGCTTAACTACCTTGACAGATGGCTTTACACTTGCTGGAATTCTGACTGCATGGTTTTCCTGCATTGAAACTGAAAAAGGTCCTGTTATATTAATGTCCTTATCTGATTAATAAATGAATAAACAAATAAATGCAATTGATAAGCTGTTGCCTGGTACTCTGTGACATACGAGAATCGTTAATCTGTAGTTTGTAAAAAAAATGTAGAAACTGGTTAAAGACTACAGAGTAGTAAACTAAGCCTGTTTCTAAACAGAAATTTTCACACCAGAGAACTCCACAGATCAAGGCAAAAGTTTTAACATTTTCATGTTGACAGTCAAAGAAAAGGTTATGTAATGATTTTATCAAAGTCTTAAACTGATACAAGGATGAGTCAAAGATTCATCTTGTTATACAGCTGTAACAATGTGTACTAAAAATGTTCCACTGAAAAAGAAAGCTTCTGAGGAAGAGTCTCCATGAAAATGTCATACACTGGGTCAAGTATAATATGCATATTCAGTATTGATATTTACTGGGAAATATGACTCAGAATGAGAATGATGTATCCTGAGTCATAAGCATGTCTGGACAAGAACAATGATGGAGAGCAAAGCTAAGGTGATGAAATAAGCTCTGGAAGCAGCACTTAACTGTCAGATGCTCTAGCAAAGCATTCTAGCCTGTTTGCTAAGTTAGCAACAGAATGGTACCACGTTTTAGTCTTATTACTGAATGTTTACCTCCTTATACAGTTTTGCATTAGCCATCTTTACTTTTCTATTAGCACACTGATAGAATGTGTTTTAAAGTTCTCCAGGCCACAATCAGGAATTAAGTGTACAATCATCTTCTTCTCATATGGTTCAGGAATTACTTTGCATTCATATACAGTGAAAGCCAGCCTAGTGCATACAAATGAGCAAGTAATACAAACATCATTAAAAACTGAAGTAGCAACTTTTTCTCTGACCTACAACACCTATTGCATTATAACTGTCTGAACTGCTGCATTCTCCATCTTCTGAAAATGTACTCTGGTGACTTTTATATCAGGAAATAATATAAGAAGATGAAATAAAAGCCTAATGTCTTACAGGTAACCAGAGTGCTTGTGACTGGAGTTAATTTAAAAGAGATGAACACACAAGAACATATAAAAGAAATCACACTATTGCAGTATTATAAGCAATCTAACTAGTCCAAAGCGGAAAAAGAATGTTAGATGATACCCCCACCTGAGACAGTTCTTACAGCTACTGTGTTACACTTTAAAGTATACCAAGGACATAATTCCTGAGTGTAAATGAGATTTCTGCTTTTTAAACTAGGTCAGACATTCTCAATGAAAATGATAAAAAAGGTCCATTTTGAACATGGCATCTTTCACTGCTGTGCCACAGTCTTATTGGCTGGTGTTGAAAGAACTAGAAGTAATATGTGCAGCAACAGGTAGAAGAATATGGGAGCAGTTTAAGCTGCATGCTCAACAAAGAATTATGAGCAAATCCCTTTGATTATAACTTAGCAGTCATATACTGTTGACATGGATGTCACATGTCATCTCTTGAGCTTTGTTTCATTATTCCTGACAGATAAAAAATGTTTTATTCATCAATTCAGTCAGTCTGAGGGACTATTTAACCATTTCAATATTAGACAGTGGTTAGGATAGGAGAAAAAGGAACATTCCTATTTACTGTTTGCTTTCATTACAGTTTGACAGTGCAGAGTTCCAACTGACAAATGGATGGGGTAGATATTGTCTCCAGTGGCTCCTACATTTGCAAATAAACTGAGGTAATTGTGTTTTTTAAAATCTGTTTGCTTGCCACCTAAATGGGTCTTGGAACAATTAAATACTTATTTAAAATATATTAAGAATAATTCAACAAGTGCAATGATGAAATATTTCGTTAACAATATTCAGCTGGTGTTATATGATTAAGAGCTGTGTTTTTTTTTTTAATTCTCCACCCGAGGTTGGGAGTGGGTAGGTGGACAGAGAGCTAAGAAGTGTTTAATACATGGAAAAGGGCACATAATACTTTGGTATGGGTTACACTACTGCCTTTGGGTCTCAAATAATTTGATTTGGAAAACTTTTTCTTTGTATTAGTTATAAAATTACACTAATGATTATAGAATTTTCCCTATATGTTGTCATCCAGTGCCATATCCCTAAGAAGAAGAGGATGCTGAATTAATTTTAAAGGAAAGAGAAAAACATTTAATGTGGCTATGGAGTGTTCTACAAATTAGTAATTACACAAACATGTACCAAAAATATGAACCTGTAACTACATAGATGATTGAGGCAATAGCTCTCTAAACAGAGGAATAAAGCAAAATAAATTAAAATAGTTATGCAAGCCATTTTTGAACGTTTTTCATGCACTATGCCCACTTATTGAAAATAAAATACCCAGCAAGCCCTGCCTAGTTCCTTCTCTCACATCCTTTACTTTAATTTCTATGCACATGATCTGTTATCTGACAAACCCACTAATACATCAGTGTTCAACATCTACTAATGAATAAGTATCTTTCATACTGTAATAGTTGCTACTACTTTCATATGAATATAAGCTAATTAGCAAATGTATGTGTAATTGTTAATGTATATTATTTGTCTGATCTTGTATATTACTGAATGTTTGTTTAAAGCTGTGTATAATATTTTCAAGCTTTTCCCCTGGGACTATGCTTAAAAGGGTTTTTGACTAAATTCAGTCAGAAAAACAACAGAACAAAAACAAAATAAATAAAATAAAAAAAAAATAAAAACATAACTTTTGTGGAGTCTTTGAGTGAAATATCTGGCATAGAAAATGTTTCATTATGATAACTGAAATTTCTAGGTCCTTGACACATGCCATATTTCTAAAGAAAAATAATCACTTAAATTATACATGACAACTAAACAGTAGTATTAACATGGTATTAAGTGTTTCAGGCATTATACAACCCAGAAAAAAATACACAGCTTTTGTAGGGGTATAACTCCCTGCACCACTGCTTTCTTCAGACACCCAAGCCTGAGAGAAAGAGTAATACATTCAGGAATGATCAAACACATACATTACTTCAACAAGTTGCAGTAAAGCAAGCAACACAATAGAAATTCGATAATCCCATCTTAGCTAACACAGGCTGAGCAAAGAAGTGTTAAGTATCTAAAAAAGAAGCCATTACAACTATGAAAAGGGATTTTGCTGAAGAAAAATAGGATATGGATGGAACATGGCAAACATGGTGGACTGTGAGCAGATTTAAAGAAAACCTGTCATAAGAATTTTGACCGATTTTATTATAAATATGGATCTCATTGAGGATATTTTGGTATGAACTAGCCTAAAGCAGTTTAAAGGTATCTCCAGATCTAAATAAAGGTTAAAAAGTTAGCTTCTCCCTCAGAGATTCATTAGTATGCAATATACCTAAAGAACAAGTCCTTACAAAGTAACATTTCAAGAAACCACTGTGAACAAGGAACTACAAACTTTAGTTAGGAATATTCAAAGAAATTCATGAAAATGGATAGACTAGACATCAAAATGGCCTCTATCAAAGTGGACTGTAGCATAGAAATGTATTTATTGAAAGATATGGTTAAACAAGAACACACAAATAAGAAGGATGGAAGCTGCTTTAGTATGATATGGAAGAAAGACTGAGAAAAGAAGAACATCATACCGAAGTTTTTCTCATATAAATCAAATGACTTTTGTAGAAAGTGAATGATTTAGAAAATATAAAATAGAGAAAGAAGAAGTAAAAGTGTGCCAGAAAACTTTGAAGGTCACAACATGGAAAACTTTCCAAAAATGTTTAATCTGCCAGAAGTTTTGTCACATGGAATAGAGAGAGAGAGCACACATCACTTTTTAGACCACTGAACAACAAAGGGGCACCATCAAAATCCATCATAGTTAAAGTAATTTCAAGTACTGACAAGGACTTGGTTCTAAAAACTGCCTGGTAAAATTACCAAAGATAGGAGGACATACAATCAGATTTGACAATAACTTTTCCAGCAAAGTTGGAAAAATAGCTTTAAGTGCATTTTATTTTTACAACAATGATAAAAATGTTTATATAAGATGAAATAAATAGATTTGATACACAGGAAACAGCAATAACATATGTGCAGACTAATACTATTCGGCCTCAACAGACTCCATGGACTGAAGTGAAAAGGCAAATTGACAAGAACTACTTTGTTGCACATCAATGAAAACAATTAAAAGAAAATGATTAAAGTGTTTGATATAATGTAGAGTTAGTTTCTTATCCAATATTGTGCAAACAATGTAAAAAGGTAGTAAAACACTTCCTAAAATACATCTCTCAGCAAGAAAAATAATAATAAATGAGAATAGAGGGAAATTATAACAAAAATGACATGAGGAGGATATATATTCTTGAGTTCATTTATTTATTTATTTTACATTTGTTGACCGGGACTGTCCGACTGATCTGAAGCCCTTTTTCCAGTGGAGGCCCGTGGAGAAAAGCTTCGATATAGAAAGCATTTTAATATAAGTCATTATACTCATAGAAATATACAAAGAAGTTACCATTCTGGTAAAGTAGTTGACAGGATTAAACAATACAAATCAAAAAAGATAAAAAGTGTAAAACATAGGAAGTTAAATGTTTTAGTTTCAGTAGGTTATGAAATCTAACAATATTAAGCAGAGTATAGACAATACTTTAGGAGAATTTCATTAGGAAGTAAAGGGAGTAAGTTATTATGTTAGGTGGTGTGTAATTGTTATACAGTTCAAAGTGAGTTGGTTGTGGTCAAGGTGATTGTAAACAGTGGCAGGTCCAGTGTTTTTTAAAGTAGTCTTTGGTAGCTAATTTAAATTGTTTGGGATGAATAAGGTTCCTTATTTCTAGTGGGAGTTTGTTCCATGCAATAGAGGAATAATAGCTATATAGATTGCAGCCTGCCTTGGAATTAGGTTTATGAACCTTTAACAGATCTTGGGTTGCACTTCAGAGATGCCTGGTAGGGCAATAGTTAGAGATGAGAGGTGACAGAGCAGGGTAGAAGGCTGGCTGATATAGAATGGAGTGAATGATTTGCAGATGAGATTGAAGAAGCAGGTGAGGTAGTTCTAGCCAGTTTATGTATTTCAGGGAGAGGCAGTGGTGAGATTTATATGTTTGTTGAGCAGCAAATCTTGCCATCTTGTGATAGCTTGATTCAAGTTTGGTAAGTAAGGATGTATTTAGATTAGTGAGTACTTGGGAAAAGTAAGTTAAATATGGTGAAGGTATGTTTTTTTTTATACAGTTGTAAATGTGTAAATCAAATTTTAGTTGATCGTCAATGGTAATGCCAAGTAGTTTTGTGCTTGATTCAACTTTTATGGAAGTATTGTTTAGGGACATTATGGAAAATGATGTTTTTATGTGGTGACTAGTTTTAGGAAGAAAAAGTAGCAATTTTGTTTTTGTCGGGTTACGAATGAGCTGGTTATTTGTGAGCCATGCTTCTACTGAGTTAAAGGAAGCCTGGGTAGTTGAAAGGAGTTCAGAAGGTGAATTTGCAATAGTGATGACTGCAGAGTCATCTGCGTATTGGACTATACTTGACAGAGGACAAGAGGAGTAAGGTGTGTTGGTGACAATATTAATGAGTAGCGGTCCAAGAATGGATCCTTGAGGGGCACCTGTTCTAACAGGAAGGGGGTAGATAGTACACTGTCCCATCTCACTGACTGCAGTCTGTCAGAGAGATAGCTAGAGAACCATGCAACTGTATCTGGGGAGAAATTAAAGTTAATGAGTTCTTTAAGTACCAGAGGAAGAGAGACAGTGTTGAAAGCTTTTGAGAGGTCAAGAAATAGGCAAGATGTGAGTTTATGATTGTCTTTGGCTTGGATAATAGTATTTAGAAAGGATAGTAGAGCTGTGGTGGTTCTATGCTTGGGACGAAAGCCACGGTGTGTGGGAGTGAGCAAGTTTTCCTGTAACAGGTAGTGCTTAACTTGCTTGTGTACACATTTTTCTAGGACTTTAGAGAAAGGGGAGGGGATTGCAATTGGTCTGAAGTTAGCAATTTCTATGGAGTTACCTCCTTTATGAATAGGAAGAATGTAAAATTGTTTCAATATAGATGGATCTGTTTCATAGTATAGTTTCATAGTATAGTACTAGGCTATCTGCCCTGGGGCATTTGTAATCCTAGCCATTGTTGATTCAGAGATTGAGCGATTTATTAGGACAGATACAGGGATACCAAGGGAATGTGCAGCAATATGGATAAAATATAAAGGGATGTTGTCTGCAGATACAGAGCATGGTTTGAGTTGAAAGAGTGAGTTTTGATATAGCAAGTGGAGACAGGTTTGAGTCAGAAGGGATTTAATGAGTTGATAGGTAAGTGGGTTTCAGGGGGGTTGGGAGTGTTATTGTCAGAGTGGTTGGGGTTAAATAGTTTGGAAATTGTTTCTATAAATTATGTATTAAAGATATTGGTAGTCTCTTCGGGTGACTTGTCAGGACAGGGAATAGGTGATGTAGGGGGTCTATATCAGATGAACGAATATTTAAAATGATGAACGCTCAAACATCGAATGAACACGAACATCGAACTTGGTATTGTGGGGGCTGCACCCCATACCCCCCGCTAAATATATATTTCAACTCCGAGGTCCCCCTACAGTGAGGAAAGGGCAAATATTCCTATCATCACTGTACTGTGACCCCAGAAATAGTGTTTCAATGTCCGGCATGTTCGATCGGAAGAGCGTTTGTCATTTTAAAAATTCGTTCATCTGATATAGACCCGATGTAGGAGTGCCAGGGTATATTATGTGGTTTAATGCATTCCAGAATTTTTTGGGATTAGACTTAAATGTAGTTGGGGGATTACAATTTTTTGTCTTTGTTGATGAATTTTTTGTTTGGTTTCTTAGTTCTTTGTACTTTTGTAAGTTAGTTAGGCATTTGGTTTTATCAATTTGGAGTTATCAGGTTTAGATATATTAACAGCTTATAAACAAATGTCTTTATTTAAAAAAATGTAATTGATAAATAGCTTTAAACATTAACAAAATAATACAATGAATATTAACACAGGAAAAATAAACTAACAATGCATCATAAAATAAGCCAGGATGGTGATGTCATAGGTTCATAGGTGTTTACTAGGCTAACAACCACAAGTGCCTTTTTAAGCATAGCTATGCATCCCAAATCACTGGCAAGTTCTAGTACCTTTGATAACTGTAACTAGGAGCATGAAAGATGAAACATTTACAAGCGGGGGCCTGCAAGATAAACCACTTGCAGGCTGTCTGTGTCCATTAGAGATATATTTAACAAACTAGGGATGAATTAACTGTTCACCATCCAATTGTCTAAGTTACATTTATTTATTTATTTTATTTTACATTTGTTTACTGGGATAGTCCGACTGGTTACATGTCCATTTTCAGCGGAGGCCAGGGGAGAAAAGCTCCGCATAGGCAAACTTACATAGATTACACAGAAGTTAGCAAACAATTATCGGGTTATGGAGGAGCTCTGCTTCACGTGGTTAGTGAGCCTGTTCCGGAGAAGGGATTGTGCCTGGGATATATAACTATCTCTCCAGCAGGTCCTATTCATATCACAGGCAATGTTTAAGAATTTAGAATGAGTAATTCTGGTTCTGTTTGTTTTGTGGATATGCAAGAGGTCCAGCAGTGTGAGATCTGACAATGCATTGTACACCAGGCATTGATCTTCCCTCAATAGCCTATAGCAGACAGAAAACAGGGATAGTGCCATGAGGTGGTCTGCATAAGACATGTTAATTACACCCTGTATTATTTTAGTGAGAAACCTCTGTGGATATTCCAGTTGTTGGATATGCCTGGTTAGGTACATACCAAAGGAGGCATTGTACTGAGTAACAGGCCTGATGAATGCCGAATACAGTGTAACAATTACTTTCTTTGACCTTGATTGTTTATAAGTTATACAACATAGAACAATTTCCTCATTACTGTAGACACATGATTGTCAAAGGCTAGATTACTGTCTCTGCTCAATATCTGAGTTGTTTGGCTTCTGCTACATACCTACAATCAACTACATTACTAGCTGAGTTAAGTATAAACTTGCAGTGTTAAAGATTGTCCTGCATTTTATTTTTCTGTCTATTTAATTGTTTCATTGAATATTGTGATCTGTGTCTCTCTGTAGTTATTTATTTTTATGTTTAATTGTTTCATAGAATACTGTGGCCTCTCTCTCTCTCTCTCTCTCTCTCTCTCTCTCTCTGTCTCTCTGCAGTAAGTGGGTGTTATTGTGTTTCACTTCATTAATATTCAGTATTAAACTCTTAGCCTAGAGGGTTTCTCTGTATTTATAAGTGTTAGTCACATATCTTTGAATTTATTACTGCTCAATATCTGAGTTGTTTGACTTCTGCTACATACCTACAATCAATTGCATTACTAGCTGAATTAAGTACAATCTTGCAGTATTAAAGATTGTACTGCATTTTATTTTTCTGTCTATTTAATCGTTTCATTGAATATTGTGGTCTGTGTCTCCCTGTAGTTATTTATTTTTCTGGTTAATTGTTTCATAGAATACTGTGGTCTCTGTCTCTCTGCAGTAAGTGGGGGCTATTGTGTTTCACCTCATTGATATTCAGTGTTAAACTTTTAGCCTAGAGGGTTTCTCTATATGTATAAGTGTTAGTCACATACCTTTGAATTTATTTCTGCTTAACATCTGAGTTGTTTAGCTTCTGCTACGTATCTACAATCAGCTGCATTACTAGCTGAGTTAAGTACAAACTTGCAGTGTTAAAGATTGTACTGCATTTATTTTTCTGTCTAATTGTTTCATTGAATATCGTGGGATCTATCTCTCTGTAGTTATTTTTCTATTTAATTGTTTTATAGAATACTGTGATTTCTCTCTCTCTGTCTCTCTGCAGTAAGTGGAGTCTATTGTGTTTCACTTTACTGACAGAGAGTTTCTCTGTATTTATAAGTGTTAGTCACATATCTTTGAATTTATTACTGCTCAATATCTGAGTTGTTTGGCTTCTGCTACATACCTACAATCAACTGCATTATCAGCTGAGTTAAGTACAAACTTGCAGTTTTAAAGATTGTACAGCATTTGATTTTTCTGTCTATTTAATTGTTTCATTGAATATTGTGGTCTGTGTCTCTCTGTAGTTATTTATTTTTCTATTTAATTGCTTCATAGAATACAGTGGTCTCTCTTTCTCTGCAGTTAGTTTCCAACCCTCCCGCCCTGTTCTTGTTCTGGTATTAATCTTGGTGGCTTTGGAATTGTCCGCCCCTCCTGTAAATTTGGGTTTGAACACTCATCCTGGGTCTATCCCATTTGCTCACTCAACTGAGTACAGTGAGATCATATTTTGACTTCAGACATTCCTACCAGTCTCATCTGTTCAGCTCTATTCCAGTCTAGTGTCACTAGCTCATTCTGCCTAATACAGAGAGAAAATTTGTGAAGGGCAATCCACTTAGGTCCTTAATTTTGAATTATCTCCTGTTTCTCCTTTCTCCCTTTCCACTTTACAAAAAAAAATCCTAAGCTTGTTACCTGCATTTCCTGTAACTAGTCTAGTACAGATACAGATTTGCTGTTTCCAGGACTGCTTGTAAGCTTCTGAGCCCCCAAGCCTTTTTGTGTTGGAGGGAAGCCTTCTAGCTTATCAGTGAGAGTGGTAAGCATTAGGTAGCCTATCCACCACAAGAGTGGTTTCTGGCCCAGTAATTGTAGTTTATTGGCTGTTTGGGCAGTTTTCCATCTCTTTCAGCTTTCTGGTTTAAAAGCCTGCGCTTGCACTTGTTTCCCACCTTTCCTGTAACTAGTCTAGTCCCGATACAGATTTGCTGTATCCAGGACTGTTTGTAAGCTTCTGAACCTCCCAAGCCTTTCTGTGTTGGAGGGAAGCATTCTAGCTTATCAGTGGGCATGGTGAGCACTAGGTAGCCTATCTACCACAAGATCCAGGTACAGATTCTTAGTTTTAGCACTTCAATTTGCTTATTTGTGTTCAGCACTTGTTCAGAACGTGTTGTTAGCACTAAATAAGTTACAAATTACTACAGCACTCAACCTTCCTCTTTACTTAGAGGAAAACAGCTTTTTGTACTTACTTTCCTTACTTGCTTAGAGAAAAACAGCTCTTATATTCACTTTCCTCACTTGTCTAGAGGAAAGTAGTTTTTTATTCAGGCATGTCCAAGGATCTGCTCCCAGTGTTCTTTCCTGTCTATCTGATGAATCTGGGCATCTTGGGGCAATGTAGTAATTGCCTCATGTACACAGACAACCCTATCCTCCTACCACTCAGCACCACAACCTGTGAGAGATGCCCTTATCTAGCCAAACTGGAGGTAAAGCTTTCTCCAACCAAGACTGAACTTGACAGTCAAGAGAAGAAGGTTAACCCTTGTACCGCACCACACTGATTACATAGTCCCACTAAACCTCCACCACCAAAATCCACACATAGAAACACAAAAACATTCATGGAGGCTCTCAATAATAATCTGCTCAAGCAACAGAGACCTCCAAAGCAGAAACACAAGCAACCTCGACCTACCAGCACAACCCAAATGACACATAGCCCACAGACTCAGTGTGCCAATAAACCACAGTCCATAAGGCAAAACAATGTACCCAACACACTAGTCATAGGTGACTCTATAGTCAGGCACAATAATATCCCACTCACCAGGCTAAACAAGGAGAAGGTTACTGTCAGCTGCCTGTCGGGTGCCAGGATCCACCACATAACCCACACACTCAGGTCACCCCACAACAAGTACAAGTATGACTGTCATTGTCCATGTTGGTGTGAATAACCTGAGATGTACCTCCCTGGACTACATTTAAAGAGACATGGAAGAGCTCTCCGATCTTGTAGCCCAGGCGGGTATGACCCTAGCCCAGAGTTGCATCCTGCCATCGCCCAGATGATACCGCAGTAAAAGACAAAATGATTGACTTCAACAATAGGCTAAGCTTCTGGTGTCATTCTAAGGGGATCCAGTATCTGTCTGTTTGGGACGACATGGTCGACAGACCACTATGCTTTGCCAGAGATGGCCTGCACCTGTCGCCCCTGGGATTCTGGATACTGGCTAAGGGTCTTACCGCCCCTATAGTGCCTTTTTTAGGCAAGGTTCAAATGACCAATTCACCACCATAACAGGAACAGGCAAGAAAAAACTGAGGGTAATGCTACTGAATGCTAGAAGTCTAAATCTCAAAATGCACTCACTCAAGGCACTCCTTAAAATGGAGAACATCGATATCTGTGTAGTGACTGAGACCTGGTTCAAAGCTCTAAAGAGCAGCCCCTGCATTACCAGGCTGTAACTCATACCACACTTTTTGGCCATCTAACCTGGACCAGAACACCGAAGGCAGAGGTGTGTCTATATTCATTAGGGATATCCACACCTCCAGGCTAGTTATGCAGCATAATGCATCCGAGGTTATCCAAGTGCAACTAACTCTGGACAAAACTGCAATCCAAATTGAAGCTTGCTACAGATCACCCACCATGTCCCAGGATTCCCCCTCCTCTTTTCTTGATATACTGGAAAATATTACGGTTCAACCAAACACCCTAATAATGGGCAATTTCAACTACCCCACCATTAACTGGGAAAACTACTCATGTACCAACTCCTTTGCTCAACGCTTTCTGGAATTCATAAATTTCAATGCCCTGGATCAACTTATCAATACCCCCACCAGGGGCAACAATATCCTAGACCTAGTCATTACCAATATGAGTGACCGGTGTTCCACACCTGAAGTCAACTCCTCATTGGTCAGATCCGACAATAAGATAATCACCCTTGATATCCGCATCCTGTGCCCACCCACCATTAAGGAAACCATGGTAAAAAATTTCTCCAAAGGCAACTGCATGCTTCTTAAGACAGAAGTGGCGAACTTCATGACACCCATGTAGATGGACAATACAGTTACAACTGCTGAATCCTACACAAATGCACTCTATAAGCACTTACACGAGTGCATGGATTGTGTTATACCAAACAGAACCAAGATGCTATCCTCCAAAAAGAAAGCCAATCTGGTGGTCCCCTGCCATAAATAAACTCTACAACAAAAGGAAGAAACTGTTGCAAAAGAGAGTAAAATCCCATGAGTGGAGGAGCTCCCTGGTCAGCCTCAGTAAGAAGCTGAGATCCCTGATAAGATCCTCCAAAGCTAGCTATGAAAACAAAATCGCCACTGATTCTAAGGGCAACCACAAAGCATTCTATAGCTATGTCAAGAATCTCAATGGCAGCACCCAGATCTGCTCTGAGTTACAGCACAACGGCATGAAAATTACAGAACCAAGTGATATTGCCAACATCCTTGCAGATAGGTTCAGTGCTACCTTTACCCCCCCCTCTCACCCCTAAAGGGCCCATATCTATATAGGAAGAATACAGAGACCTTGTAATCACATCTATGCAGGTAAAAGCTGCACTCCCTAAAACCAAAAACACAGCATCCATGGGATCGGACTACATCCCAGGCTGCATTTTACATGAACTTCAGAATGAACTGGCTCCCCACCTAAGCACCATGTTCAATCATAGTCTCACATCAGGCTCTGTGCCCACTGAATGGCACACAGCAACAGTTATCCCACTCCACAAAGAGGGCTCCACCAGTGATCCTGGAAACTATCACCTATTAGCCTGACAAGCCTGGTCTGAAAGGCCATGGAACATATTATCATGGAACTCATAAACAAAGACATTGGTAACCTCCAATCTCTGGACCCCACCCAGTTTGGGGTTTGTGAAAGGCAGATCATAACTTCTGAACCTGATTGACTTATTTGGGTTAGTCACCAAAGCCGTAGACAAGGGTAAGGTACTTTACACAGCCTATCTTGACTTCACCAAGGCTTTCGACACCATCCCCCATTCTGGAATTATAGCTAAACTCACTAAACTAGGAATAAATCCCTATGTCACAAGATGGGTTGCTAACTGGCTCACTAACAGAACCCACACTGTAAAAGTTGCTGTCTCCAAATCTGATTTCAAACCAGTGACAAGTGGAGTACTACAGAGTTCAGTCCTGGGACCTCTCCTGTTTGATATCTACTTCTCTGAAGTACAGGCTAACACATGAGGCCTCTGGCTAACAAAGTTCACAGATGACTGCAAACTAGGAGCCATAGTTGAGTCCCTAAATGATGTGGACATCCTACAGTAGTGCCTCACTGAGATAGATGCCTGGTGTCAGAGGCATGGTCTCAAGCTCAATGCCAAAAAGTGCATTGTTATCCCCTTTGGTAAAAACTCTGTACCCATGAAATACCACATAAATGGCAGTCTACTTAATGCTGAATGTGTGATAAGAGACCTTGGGACCCAGGTGGACAGTAGTCTCTCCTTTGATAATCACATTGCCACAGTAGTCAGGAAATCCTTCTATGTGGCACACTTCATCACAAAAAGGTTCTCATCCAGGAAAAAAGAGGTCATTGTTCCCCTCTACTCGGCACTCATTAGACCTATTATAGAGTGAAATGCCCCATTTGGAATGTACCTCACAAAGAGGATTACTGGCCTCAAACAGATGCTCTACACTGACCATCTCAAAAAACTCCAGCTTTCTTCTGTAGCATATCGCCTACTCCAAGGAGATCTCTGCCTAACATATAAAGCTATGTTAAACCCAAAGCTGTTGGGCATGCTACACCTAAAGAAATCCCAACTCCTCTGAGCTACACGCTCTAGGGACCTAATCCTTGCCACCACAATAAACAGTCCATGCTGGAGGGATAGATTTCCTGTCCCAGAGACTTCTGATACTCTGGAACAAGCTACCCATCTACGTCAAGGAAAGTTCCTCATTAGCACTCTTCAAGAAAAATCTTGATGAGTGGATGGGAAATAGGAAATTTACCCCGGGGATCACTTCTGTGGCTCTGCTCAACAGGGCCACAGGAAATGAACTTTCTTGGGTGGCGTAAGCCAGGGAACCTTGTTAGCTAGGGTTACTTAGGCCCTTCGGCCAATAGCCTCATACCTACATATGAACCTATGTGTGTTCCCCAAGTCCCTGATTACTGGGTCATCTCTTACGGGTATGTTGTCAATATGATAGTTACCAGGAGTGGATGACTTCCTGAAGGATACTGTTATTTATTTTTTGACATTTAGTTTTAGTCCATGGATCCAACACCAGTTATTTGTCTTTGTTAGCCTAACCTGGAGAACATTTGTTTTGTTGGGGGATTGTATTACTTCTCCTAATTTTCAGTCATTGACCTTTACCTCAGAGAAGTAAATGCCAAAAATGAGCTGTCCCAGGACCAATCCCTGAAGGACTCCACTTGTGACTGGCCTTCTGGGCTTTTTGTAGAAGTGGACTCCCTAGTTCTAACTTTCTGGGTCCTGTCTTTGAGCAAGGCGGATATCCAGCAGGTAACATAATGGTTTATACTTACCTCTTGAGTTTGTCAAGAATGCCAGTGTGGGGTAATGTGTCAAATGCCTTGGTCAGGTCAAGGTAAGCAGTGTGAACCATTGTGCCTTGTCCATTGCTGTGGTGACCATCTCAAAGAATTCCACCAGGTTGAGTAGGCATGATCTGCCCTGGACATAACCAAACTGGGTTGAGCCCACTGTCTGGAGGTTTCCTATATCAGTATCAATCATTTCCATGGTAATTCATTCCATGGCTTTGCATATGGGACTACTGAGATTTATGGGTCTGTAGTTTCCAGGGCCTGTAGACTGCCCATGACTGTTTCTGTTCTCCATTCATGATGCACAAAGCCTGTTTGGAGGCTATAGTTAAATAGCAATTCCAGAGGGCCTGATATTGTCTGGACCCATTGATTCAGAGTTTTTGGCTTTAGAGAGAGTATTAAGTTCCTGTTTCCTAGTGATAGCAGGGAGAGTAATATTTGATGGTATTTCCTGAGAGAAGGTTGAGGGGAAGAGATGGGTAAAGTTGGAGTTGAACTGGTCAGACATTAGATTTGCTATACCTTCTGGATCAGAACAGGTGGCTCCATTTGCAATGAGCTCTGCACACAATTGTGTACTGCCTTTGAGGTTGCAAACATAGCTAAAGAATGCCTTGAAGTTGTCCTTAGCCTGAGAAGCCAAATTTACCTCAAATTTGGCTTTGGTGGACTGTATTTGTCCTTGGAGTTGTTTGTTTATTTTGATGGGACTGCTTTTATATTGCTGAGAGCTGCTCCTCCTAATTTTTGCCATGACTTTCTTCCTTCTGTTATACAGCCTACTGATGTTGTGATTCCACCAGAGTGGTTTGTGTTTTGAGTTAATTCTGTATTTTTTCCTGGTGGGTACAGCTGCTTCTGTGCAGATATTAATGTGCTTGTATAGGGTTTCTGTGAACAGTTCCAAATAAGCGGCAGTGTTCTCAGGGTTTATGCGGGCTTGAAATTTTGGCAGGTCATCACTTAATTTTCGGAATAATTTAAATAATTTAATAGAAAATGCATGTTTCTTTAATAGTCAATGAATTTATTAGCATATTTGAATACTTAAATAATTAATGACTTTCTGGTAAATGGAAATACCATTATTAGTAGTACCTTCAAGCTACTGGTGATTATTTGTATTCTTTTGTATTATGACTCACGAATATAACCTGCCAAACTATACAGGAAATGGTACAAATAGTTACTTGTTCTGTCAAACAAAACAGCAGAAGCAGAAAAAAATGTGTAAGCTAGGGAATCAAAAGTCAAGTGAGAAACACAGAAATCACTGCCTTGATGTTCATGCTTTAATGATGTAAGTACACAACTAGTAAGTATTGGTTTAAATGGTGATTGTTGATAATGTCTGAAATTCATTACAGTACCCCTCTACAGCTTTTATTGTAAATAAATGGCAGTTTGCTAGTGGCTGGCATAGACTGGAGGTGTGTGCTATGTAGCTTCATACAGTCAGATGTTCTGTTGGTGTTTTGTTTGAGTGAATGCTGCAGCTGTAGAGTTGGGTTTCTAGAGGTGAGGGAGTGGGAAGTTTGGTGACATGAAGAAATGTGTGCATGGGAAGTGCAGATTCAAAGGTATGCTGGTTTGTTATCACTGGTGATCTATATTTTTGGGAGAAAGTTTGCTGCATGTATGTGGAATAGGGTAAATGCGCAGAATTTAAACACCTAGTGTCGATTAGGTTAGGGATGATGTAGTCAAATCACAAGTAACATTGCCATTAGATGATAATTTCTTTGGTGTATATCTCAGCTGTAATGTTTTCTTTGTGAAGTCTCCATGTCCCTTTGTTTATGTGAGTTTATTTCACTTCACCGGAACAGGGAGTGGTGATTTGGCATGTGCTATATTGACCAGTGACATGAATGAAACATGTGGGTGAAGGTATTGCATTTTATAATATCTAACATCCAGTACAGGGTGAATTGTCATACTATAACTATTGGTTGTCAGATTACAGTATACTTACAAAGTCATATAATGCCAAACAAGGATATTTGAAATGAATTATAGGCTTAATTAAATAAGTCATGTTTAAGGGTGATGCAGTAGTTGTAGGAAAGGATTTTATTTCTGGCATGGTTTATTGTTATAATTAATTAGACTGCAATAACAGGGATAGTATTAGTGTCACTCATCCAATACCGCATTTGCTGTTCTAAGGAAAACTGCAGACATGATTATAATATACTTAGATGTTTTGGTAAAACCAATCTTAACTTCTTAACTTATACTAACATATGAATTAATGAATCTACTTTACAATTGTCTCTGTATGCGACATAAGTTATTTGCTATTGCTATTGCACATGTTCAGTCTGATAACATTACAATGATGCATGTGTTCAGGGCAGGATTTGTTTCATTATAATGACCATGTTGTCTTTATTTGCATCACAAACTGAACTGCATAGTAATACTGTGGCATTTGTGTTATGTTTTAATAGGTACAGAGTGGGTCATAAATACACAGAGGAAAATTATGCAGAGAGCTTAAAAATATTATACTATGTGATTAATATAAAATTGTGTGTCTGGTGAAAATAATGAGAAACTGTTCATTTGTTACACGTTAAATATGATTACATTCTTCATTTTAAGAACTTTATTGTTATCAAGAGAGGGAAATATATACTACTTTATGAACAAATTAAAGCTAACTTTATAGACTAGATGATGAATTGAATTCAATTAAGTTACGCCTTTATCCACTTTTGGTTATTTTTGTATAAAAGGCAAAACATTTTAGAATAATGATAACTAAAATAATGTTAATAGTAACTAATCATGTAAAATGTATTATAGTTTCCTATTGGGGAGTATGCAATCATGTAAGTTACAGATATAACCAAAATGACTTTAAAATAGTTAGTTTTCTTTTGGAGGCTGTCATTTTTAATCAGTTAGCAACTGATAAGGATAACAGCGACACTAAACTGGTCTAGAAATTTAAAGCTTATTTGTAACCACTTTTTGCACATACCTGTAGTCTCTCTCTTTCTTTTGGGATGATAGGATGGCTTCCCATTTTGCAAATCCAATTTACTGGATCTTCTGTTGTTTAATTTTACTGTCATTTACTGCTCACATACTTTGGATCTTGTTGGACTTATAAGGGCAGTACTTCCTGTCTTTGGATCATCATGCTTATCACTTTTGACAATGTAAAGTTGGAGCCTTCCTGCAGTAGCAGGCTCCGTATCTTTCCTCGTGTTTTTAGTATGTAAATTTCTTATGCACAGGCTGGGTGCAGTTTTTCCATTTATTAATGGAACAGGTTTTGCTTAAAACAATTTAGAGTTATGGATTTTGCCATGCATGAAATGTGCTTGTGTGGCTGTGAAACAGAAGTAGCCTTCACATTTCTTTTCATATAAAAGAAATACAAAATGCGTGAGGGTTTGAAGAAAAGATTTACCAACGGCATGTAAATAACCTTAAAACTGAAAATTTCTAAAAATGCAAGTAAAACTGCCTCAATTTGAAAATCTTCTCTTTGCACACCACAATCCCTGTTTTACTATGTAATGGACTCTGCTGACAATCAAATGATACCAGCATGTTAGCAATAAATCAAAACTTCCTACAGAATAATCAATGAGGACAGAGCATGTTATGAATATGGAGGGCATTTTTCAGAAGAGATATTCCTTAAAAAGGAAAGAGAGAATGCAAAATTAAATGACAGAAAGACAGCCGAGGTTAACAATTACTGAGGAAATGCGTTTTGAGAATAGATAGGCTATTCTGATTTTGTCAGTTTGCACACGATTCTTAAGTATTCATAAGGATGGAGATGTTTTCTGAGGTATGGCAGTTGTAAGAAAATCAAAACAGTTTCATGAATGGAATTCTCTCTCTCCCTCTCTCTCTCATTCGGAGTCAAGAATATAGAACTAGAACTACATAGTTCAGGAGTAGTAGTCCTACTCATTTACATAAAACTACAATTAGTTGGCTCAAATTTGGTACTGAGATTAAACAAGATATAAACAGAAAATTAATATCTTGAATGTTCTTTCAATTAGTATTAATGACAACAACAGTGCTAATAAGAGATGCTCTTTTTTTGGTTTCTTGAATCGAATCTGAATATAGCAGACAGTCTTATTACAATAAATATGATCATTATGAAATGATATTAAACTTTTGAATAATACAAAACGTGAGGTCTTGGCTTCTGCTTATTTTGAGTAATAAGAAAGGGTCCAGCTATAATTTGGATAAAATATATGGTGATGCCTAAATTTCAATCAAATACACAGATACTAAATTAATGCATACAATTATTATTGCAGAAAGTAGCAAAAAGGTTTCAGAATAATGAAAATATGTTGCTCTCCTGACACTAGAGGTAAAGCAGCAAAAGACTAAGTAAAGAAGATGCAAGTTCAAAAGCATGGAATTTCAGCTACAGTAAAAACTCTTAAGAAATTAACAGAAATTTTAAATTTTAAAGCCATAATAACCTTTTTATCAATTTCTCCATTAATGTTTGCATTAGGTATTAAAACTTTTGCAAATGGTATCCAACAAAATAATAAACTAGAACAATTTCAAACCAATGAAGAACATCAGTTCAAGACTAAATTTGCATATGATACTTTACTTACAGCTGAGACTATAAATGACTGGATCAAGATAAAGTCAAAGTCAAAGTAAACTTTGTCATTCAGAATCATACATGTGCAAAAACTGAAAGAAATTCCATATCCCCAGACTCAAATGTGCAGATATCACACAGACTTAATACGACAAGACATTAATACATATATGACTATTTACTATATACCATAATGTTCTAGATAATCTTAATATTACACGTAAATTAAACCCACTTAAACATTTATTATACAGTGATCTCTTTGCTTGCTTGAGTATTGCACAGTACTGAGGTAAGACAGTGGGCCAGATTCACGAAGGCTTGCATGGAGTCTAAGAGTAGAGTAAGACTCCATTCAGCCAACATGTCTGCCGAGCGATCCAAGAACAGCTGGCAGGGGCGTGCAAGAGAGCTCCTAAAATGACTCTTACACGGACAGGGTTAGGTTATGCAAATTACTTCATTTGCTGCCAAAAGCTATGCAAATGAGGTAAAATTGCGATCCAGGAAACCCTAACCTGTCCGAGTAAGAGTAGTGCTATTTGTAGAAATGTATTCCTTTGTCAACTGAGTACCTTTCTGCAAATAGCAAAACGGAGCCATGACAGCTCCAAATAAAGGATGCATCCAGTTGAGGGAGCATGCCAATGGCCAAATATATGGCCATTGGCAATTTTTCTCATTGCAAAATAAAAAAAAAATTTTTTTTTACCTCGATCTCCGAAGTTTATGCGTAGCACAGCACCGCACAAAGTGCTGTGCTCTAAAAACCATGAAAAAAAAATAAAAGCTACAAATAGGGATTTTATTCAAAATATTTAACTGCCATGCAAATGAATGGCAGACTGAAGACAACATGGCTGCTGAGTAGAGGTTGGGAAGCTCAGTCTAAGAGATGTAACCAAGCATTAGTAGGCAATCCTATGCAAATGAGGGTAAGGATAGTGAATCCCAATTTTACATGGCATATGAGCAAAGTCTGTGGAGTGTAAGAGTAGGATAAGGCAGCTATCAGAGTAGAAGATAGGTGACATCATGAGGGGGTATGTATGAAAGAATGTAAGCTCAATGGAGCAGAGTGGCATGTGTTTGCTGTCAGTTACTCATCACTGGAAGAGGCGTGTCAACAGGTATCCTAGCTAAAGCAAAGAAATTGAAGGTGTATGCCGTGGATAACACTAAAGTTTCTTGTTGAAGTGCCTGCAACGTGTTTGTGCGCGGGTGCGCGCCTGTAAATCTGAGTAAGACTGTGTGCATGCGTGTGCGCCTGTATGCACATGTTTAAGCTGGAGTAAGCATGTGTAAGGTTGTTGAAATCTGTGTAAGCATGTTTGCACCTGTGTGCACGCGTGTGAGCTGGTGTGCGCGTGTTTGTGCTTGTGTGCGCCGCGCTGCCCCCTGTGGAAACAGAAAGGGAAAAGGAAACACAACAAATAGTAGGAAGTTAACCAAGGAGAACTAGCAGAGCTAGCAGGTGAAAACAATTAGAATCAGACAATTACACAGGCAGTACACTAGCCCAGCCCAGCACTTAAAACTCTGCAAACAACTTTCCACCATGTTTTCCTCAGAGACACTGCAACACTGCAGTAAACTAAGAGAAGTGAAAACTTAAAAAGCGTTACTGAAACAAAGAAATGTTAGGGGCTGCCATTGCTGTTATAAGGCGACATATGCAACATGCTGAGGGTGGTGACAATGTGAATGCTGCTGAGCAACCCACAGTGAGGAGACGGAGAAGAGTGTACAGGCTCAGGGTAACCTACCAGGGGCTGCATAAGATGGAGATAGTGGAGCGCTATAGAGTGGACAGAGACCTCATGCAGCAAATTGTTGAGATGTGCAGGCCATGCCTCACACACAGAACCAACAGAGGGGAACTCATCCTAGTGGAAACCAAGGTATGTGTTGACCTAAGAATACTAGCAACAAGAACCTTCCAGAGACCAGTTGGTGATATGATAGGGATTTCACAGACATCAACATCCAGGGTGCTGCACCAGTTCCTGAATAACATGTCAGCACATGTCAGTGATCATGTATATTTCCCCAATTCCCGTGAGGTATTGGCCAGCAATATGCATCTTTTCCATCAAATAGCAGAATACCCTGAGGTAGTGGGTGCAATAGACTGCATGCACATACGCATCAAAGCACCAGCTGGTGAGCGGGGTAGGGTCTACTTTAACCACAAGGGCTTCCCCTCCATCGACTGCCAGGTCGTGTGTGATGCCTGGGGCATAATACTGAATGTGTGTGCTGGCTGCCCTGGAAGCTACCATGATTCCCATATCTGGCATCTGACACAGCTGTACCAGACATTTGCCAATTGGGACATCCCTCATGGTCACCTAGTGGGGGATACTGGATATGCACTGGAGCCGTGGCTGATGACACCAATCAGAAATGCACACACACCTGAACAGGAACACCATGATGAGGCATACGCACAAACATGAAATGTAATCAAGCGTGTGTTTGGGCTGCTCAAGTCACAGTTCTGGTGCCTGGACACATCTGGTGGAGCATTGCAGTACTCACCAACTACATGTACCCAAATTGTCATGGTATGTGCTATGCTACATAATATGATCCTGCAAAAACAGCTGCAGCAGGGGCAGCATAGGGCCTGTCCAAACAGCCCCCCCACCATTGCCAAGGCCATCACAGGCAGAGCGTGACTCAGAGGAGGAACAACCTGAGCCTGCCCCAGAAGGCAGAAGGAGGCATGCCCAGTATGCTTTGGCATTGGCAAAGAGGCAACGCATAGCACATACACTGGCTCAGTAGAAACCCAGGAAATGATACCTCTCTCTGACTCGCACATATAGTAAAAGGGATGCCTAACTTGACACTACCTGTTTTCAAACATGTATAGGGAGTGTACTATGTGCATCCAAAATAGGCAGTCCTGAAGCACCACCTGAGGCATGATTGCCATGTTTTAAGCAATATAAAGCAGTGCTAAACAGCTTTTACCACTATTTAGTATATGTAAACAAAACTGCACACACTAACTAGCACAACTTTCGGCAAAGTTGAGTAATATTGGGCAGCGTTCAGCAATGTTGGTTAACGTTGAGCAATGTTGGGCAAGTTCGGTCAAAGTTGGGCATAGTTGAGCAAAAGCAGGTAAACATGCTCATATTTGCTTTACTGGTCCTTAAGCAGTCTGGTCTACCCAGTATAAAAATATAAAGCAGTGACAGTCCTCAAACCCAGGATACTGTGCACTATAGTCACAGTACTGAACCACTAAACCATGACAGTACTTCACTGGTCACCCTGTATGAAGAAATGTTGATAAGTCTATGCAAAGTGTCTCATGGAAACCCTGCAGGCACAGCATAATCCCTGTAGAGTTATGACACAAAGGTGAGCCCTGCAGTAAAAATACAACTTGATTTTCAACACACATATAGTATAAATGTTAATATTGGGCATGTTCACACACGTCAACAAATGTAGTAGACTTCAGACAGCAACATACTGAAAGGTCACACCGGGCATACTCACACACTTGAATAAATGAGGCAAGTGTCAGGCAACAACATACTGAAAGGCCAAACTGGGCATGCTCACACACTTAGGCCAAGTTTGAGTACAGCAGTGGGCCACACATATCTGGCAGTTGCATGTGTTAACCCAGGAACCTCTCACTATTCACCAATCCTGCCTTGTGCACACAGTTATATGACAACAGACACATATATAATATATTGGAACCCTGTCATAATCAAATATGTACCACAGATACTTAGGTTGTTCATAGAAAGTGGAAAAGCAAAGAAGATAAAAAACCTGCAATCAGTATAATCAATAAACAATGTGCACTCCAAACATTATCCAATCCAGGTTATGGAAAGATTATCTGTGAAGGAGTCCAGACAGAACCATGACACTTCCTTTAGCTATGTCATAAATAGCAATGTACACTCATATATGTCCTGAGTCAGGGCCAACTGTAAATGACTGACAATGCCAACATCCTGTCAGACAGGACCATACATACATACCCACCTCCCACTGACAAAAGGCCCTATCATCATACCAGGAGATATCACATGTAGAATGGGTAAATAGCTCCTTCCAAAGCTGAAAGCATGGCATCAATTGGATTACATTGTTTCCCTATATGTGTCATAAGTGAACTGCAGAACAAACAGACCCTGCACCTGAACAGTCGGTTGGGCCTCACTCTCTCTACGGGATATGAAACTGTTGAATGGGTTACAGCAACATATGGCACACTCCACAAGTGTTGGTGCACAACAGACCATGGGAGCTATAGTCTTATAAGCCTATGAAGTCTGATCTGCAAGGCCATGTAGTCCATCATGATTAAAGTCATAAACAGAGCTATTGGAAGCCTACAAACACACAACCCTACCAACTTTGGTTTGGTCATGGGCAGATCATGGTTCCAAAAACCTGCTAGACTGTTTGCAAGGCAGCCATCCAGGACATACATCACTGAAATGAGCTACACACATCCCACATAGACTTTGAATAGCCCTTTTCCAACATCCCAGACACATGTCATATCCACAAAATCAACAAGTTGTGCATAAATATGTATTGTCATCTGATGGATTGGCAACTGGGCCACAGATAGATCACACAAGGTCAGAATTGTGGAGTCCTGTTCAAGCTGGTAACACCTGCTGTCCCCCCATGGCTCAGTCCTGGGATTGCCTAAAACAAAGTGCACACACATTACTGTGTCTAGTCTGATGATGTCAGCATCCTACAAATATATCAGGAGAAACAAAAACACCCAGTAAAGCTGGTAGTGTGTCATGTTAATGCATATCTCTTTAGTATCATAACATAGTTAGGTAGGGGTTTGAATCCTGTAATTGCTGAGTGTGTGTGTGTGATTTCCTTTGAGAGGAGTGCCTTTTTTGGAGACTAGGAAAACACCTTAAAAGTGGCATATTCCTCTTTGGCAAGTCTGATGATGTCAGCATCCCACAAATACAGCAGTGGAAATAGAAACTCCCTGTAAAGTATATAGCGCGTTGTGTTAATGCGTATCTCTCTAGTATCATAACGTAGTTAGGTAGGGGTTTGAATCCTGCAATTGCTGAGTGTGTGTGTGTGTGTGTGTGTGTGTGTGTGTGTGTGTGTGTGTGTGTGTGCGGGGGAGTGTATGATTTCCTTTGAGAAGAGTGCCCTTTTCGGAGACTAGGAAAACACCTTAAAAGTGGTATATTCCTCTTTGGCAAGTCTGATGATGTCAGCATCCCACAAATATAGCAGTGGAAATGAAAACTCCCAATAAAGCATATAGTGCGTCATGTTAATGTGTATCTTTCTAATATCATAACATAGTTAGGTACGGGTTTGAATCTTGGAATTGCTGTGTGTGGGGGGGGGTTGTATGTTTGTGTGTGATTTCCTTTGAGAGGAGTGCCCTTTTTGGAGACTAGGAAAACACCTTAAAAGTGGTATATTCCTCTTTGACAAGTCTGATGATGTCAGCATCCCACAAATATAGCAGTGGAAATAAAAACTCCCAGTAAAGCATATAGCGCGTCGTGTTAATGCATATCTCTCTAGCATCATAACGTACTTAGGTAGGTGTTTGAATCCTGCAATTGCTGAGTGTGTGTGTGTGACACTGTTGGTCAATGTGTTGTGGGTTTTGCTTTTACTTCTGTATGACATATCAGTAAAACAACAGCTTGTGCATTTCACTCTTCAGGTATCTGTGTGGCAAATACATATATGTACATGTGACCTCAATTAGTTCATAGGTGTGAAGCCTGCTTTCTACATGAATACATCTGTTACCTTTGACAGATTGTGCTGCTGCTTCTCAGACCTTAGGTCACATATGTAGGTTTGTGACAAGGCCAGCCACTGTAGTGATCTGTGGCCTAGGTCATCTGTGTCACACACACCCATGACAGTTTCTATAGAATAGTGTGAGTGAGGGTTCATGCCTGGGGTATATTTCAGTCATGTTCAAACACAACAAAGTCTGTCAATAATGGACATTCATTATAGGTGTGCAACAACTTTGTGGATATGCATACAGACCCCTTATTGCTTATGTGATACACCGAGGGACTTCAGAATACCTTTGGAAATGTGATTAACAAAGGACAGATGACACAACACTTGGCTGTATGTACACATCGGTACCCATTCTACATGTTGTGGGCTACTACCTATGTGGTACTGTCAGGATACTATGTTTAGTAAATGTGGATGACTATGGTATAGTTGGCTTATAGCTTTACAGCATAGGTTGGACAACAGGTATCTGTCTGTATGATACCCTTGTGGAGGATAAGTGTCTCATCCGGAGAATGCATTGTAGGCCACTGTATGCATTACCAGATGTGGATGGACATATCCCTAGTGTGTTTGCTTGTACCTAAGAGGGCTACGTGCCAAACAGGAGTGGTCGCAGGAATAGGTGGTGGTCAATACCACTGGTTACTGGTATAGTATAGTACCAGAAGGATCCAAATGCTACTGAGTTTCCTACATCTGTGTGTCAGTTGTCAAGACATCATCTAACGATTGGTCATAGTCAGGCTGTTGAGGTTGTGTATACTACCAAAATGCAAACTAATGACAGATAGTAACAGTATCACCCACAGCACAGTGTCAAACCATGTCATACACATGTGTACCCAAGTTAAAACATATGTGTAGTAAAACGCATACTGGCCACCAAAAGAAACTATGAAGTGTTAATACTGTGTAATACAGGGCAAGTCACCCTTCCCATGTGTCCACTATGCACGTACATGCAGACAGTGCACCTCCACCATGTTCACAAATGTACACCTGCAAATTTGTACTGCACACATCACACATCACACACGTACTGTCCACTCACCAACACATGCTGCCAGAACTACACACATCAGCCAAGTGGCACATGGGCGGACAATACAGTTTTGGAATTAACACTGGTGTAAACAATACTACATTGATAATCATAGCTTTAATGCATCATGCCTGCTCAGATATACCTACAAGGATATCATTACACTTTACTGTTGACAACATGCTAACATTACTACACTGCTATAAAGTCACCCTGTGCATCAGCACCATATTAGTCTGTTCCAGCATCAGTGTTTCAGATGACAGGAGGTGGCACCGTTTCATCATATGCACAGGGTGTGTTGTTGGTTTGCCAGAGCCCGACATTGACCCATCCAATCGACATGTATGTGTGTGTGTGTGTGTGTGTGTGTGTGTGTGTGTGTGTGTGTGTGTGTGTGTGTGTGAGGGACAACAGTACAGCATGGGTCAATGTTGATGTAATGTGTGTGTGTATGTGGTAGCCCTAGGTGTTTGGTTTATGTGTGTGTGTCTGCATGCACACAGTTCCACCATGTGGCTGGAAAATACTGGAGGTTGTGGGACAGCCACAGACTGTACCTGCCAGGCTGTACAGATCACCGTCTCTGGCCACGGACACAGTACCTGTGCCTCGCAGGGGTACCATGGACAGTATCGGGTACTAAGCCAGACTGGGTACTATCATCAGAGGCAGAGGGATGTCGACTGGACCCATGTCCCTGCTGGGACTGGCCAGAGCCACGTGCACGTGGTCTTCTATGACGGTCTATTGACAGCCCAGTCCCAACATTGCCGGGGCTGGTACTGCCACTATGGGAGCGGCTGTGACTTGTGTGTCATCCACGATGACTGCCAGCTGATGATGTTGCTGGCATACATCCACGTCAATGTCTCAGCCATCCTGCACTGTCCTGGCACATGGACATGACATTGCGGAGGACATCTAATGTCTCCACCCAATGTCTATCAATGACCTCGGTGTAATTACGGATGGCATCGGCAAGGTCATGGATACTGTCATTGATAGCGGTGTTATGGGCAATCTGCACCCTTAGTCCCTGTCTGGTGTACCGTTCCATACATGCCTGTGCCTGCATTACAGCCCGGAACATACCTGAGGTTGTAAGACCTGTGGGGGCATGTCTGCCAGGGGCATTATGACCAGTAGTGCTCCCATGGGAACCCCTGGACATCTGCCTATGTAGTACCATTCCAGGACTCTGTGTATGGCTGCTGTGAGGGGATACATGTGCCATAGATACCACACTATCCTGGTCAATGCCTACTGCATGCTGTCCCTCAGCTAAGGCCATTGGTGATGAGGGATGTATTGGCAGTATGAATGTGTGCATAGATGGGGTGGAAAGCTGTGTACTGTCAATTGGCGGTCCGACAAAAGACCCTGTCAAACCTGTCTGTGCCACAACACATGTATCATTATTTCCACTATTTCTGGCAGTGACTTCAGTTTCCCTGCTGCACTCAACCAACACAACCTCAGCACCTGTGAGAGGAAGACAGAAAACACACTTTACAATCTGTACATGATGTTAGCACACATGAACACATGAGCACATGAACACATGCACACATGCGCACATGCACATATGCACTCATGAACACATGAGCACATCAGCACATGCACACATGAACACATGCACATATGCACCCATGAACACATGAACACATGCACACATGAACACATGCACACATGAACACATGAACACATGAACACATGCACACATGAACACATGAACACATGCACACAAATACACTACTCACTAAAGTTGACACAGACACACACACACACACACACACACACACACACACACACACACACACACACACACACACACACACACACACACACATACACACACCAACAGCAATCCAGAACATACTCATTAGTGGTTGATGGTGGAGTACAGTATCACAAGCCAAAAAGGCCTATCACACGTGTCAGCATGCAGGATGTGTGTTGCTCAACAGCATGCGGTGCGAGTGTAGAGAGTCCTTGTTAATAACAGTATACATGTCTTTGATGCATGTGTGTTGTTCAATGATTGGCCTCACCCTGGAACACAATGTGTACATGGACACAACATTGCTGTGCAAGTATTAAATGCTTTTCAATGTCCTGTGCACCATCACTCACAGGTATACATACCATGGCTGGATGCACACAACTGTCAGGTGTATAGCAATGAATGCTATGTGTAGTACTGTAGTTACTGTAACTGGATGTAGTGTAGTACCATGAGCCATCATCAGGCAGCATCATGTGGTCACTCAAGGCCACTATTGTGTGCCACACTGGCAACTATCTTGCTGTACCTGGACTGCAGCACTGTGGCTACATTAACCATTTCACAGGCAGTTGTTACAAGGGTATGTAAGGTGTTCAATAGGGAGCATTGCCTAACATGAATGTGTTGTGTGTTGAAGAGTGTCGCACCACCCCATGATAGGCCTCTACCCCTCAGGTATAGTATGTGTGCTGTGTGGATGACATTTGGGATACTGGAGTCTGACCTTAGAGCAGGTGTCTAAATACACCATGTGTATCATATTAACACTTACTGCGTATGACAAAGTGGTGTATGTTGTGTGCATGTGTATTGACTCTGCCTATACAATGTCCACTACAGTGTACCACAATTGTTTGGGATGCTCTGTGTATTGCATGTATTTGAGGCAGCTACTCATGTTACTGGGATGTGCATAGTTCCCACAGAAAACATGCAGAGCATGCATTATGTGTAGGTGTTTTACGTGTGTATATGGCCTACAGCTCACCTATGACATGCACATGTTATTTGCTATATTACATGTAGAACACTCACCAGCATGGGTCTGCTGTCTTGCTGTCACACCAGAGGGACCTACAAGGATATGAGACAGTTTGTCAACAACTATGGCATTGCTGCTGTCAGTTTGCAATTTTACAGTAGTACAACGGGTGTACAGTCACAGGCATACAGATTATGTTCCAAATTATCAGTATTGCACAACACCAGGCTCCACATCTTCTAACTACACAGTAACATCTGACATATGCATGTTCTAACAATCAAGCTAACAGTAGTCTACAGATATGCCATGTTACCTGCATGCTCCAAGTCAACTTGCTGGGTGACTCCGGCCTCCATGATGACACATGTCAGTTGTAGTGGTTGGCCAGGAGCCACCACGCTGAGGAGCAGCTCTTCCACTCTGGTGAGGGGCGAATGCAATGCTGCACCACCACCTGTGGCAAGCTGTTGTCTGCGGACATTGGAGGCATGCTGCCGGACATGTCTAATTAAATCACTGCAGTGATGGTGTACTTGCTCATAAGTCCGGTTATGCATGCCTACATCATTCACCCGAAGGACAACATCTTGCCACAGTGCAGTGTGCTCATGCTGGTCCTGGCTGGTTCTGGAGAACAGCAGGGTGTCATGTTGTACTAGGGTGGATATTATGATTTCCTCCTCTTCAGGGGAATACACAGGGTTACGATGGTGAGGCATGTCCCTGGAAGACAATAAAACAATAATTGTGAGCAAGTCATGTGGCACACTTAACATTCTAAACTACAGATATCAATGAAATGCCATATATAGCAACCTATAGGCTGTCAGTAGATACACACTTTTAATACCACATATAAGTGCTCAGCCCAGAACTGCCTGAAAGTGCCTGGCACGTTCTATATATTAAACCATGTTCTGCACAGCAACAAAGTGAAACCAGTATGTAAGACTATACAACAGTACATGGCACACTGTATGTGACACAATGCACCACCTAGCCAGAGGAGGTATATATGAAGCTAATGCATACAGACATATATCATCCATTGAAATGATTGTAAAGTATAGTTACAGTACTACCAGCACACCACACTACTTGTTGACAGCAAACCCCTAAGTAATATATGTGCACATTCATCAATATAGGTGGCATACTGCTGTACTACACTATACATATTGCTAGATATGCACTTATATCCTGTAACACACATACAACCAAGGCCATGTTACAGGCATACCCACACACACATCAGACATACCTACAAGACACAAAGGTATGGCAACCCAGATGAGCTTTACCTGTGTACCATACAGTACTGTGTGTCAGCACTTACAAAACCTTATGCCTGAGGTATGTAATGTGTGAGGACTACAGGTAACAAACAAAACAGTGTTTCCAAGCAATGTGGATATACACCGTGCTGTGCTGTGTAGACCTACAGCTTCAGGTAGTACTACAGTTCATACGGGATTTGTATTCACTAGTGTTAACAATCAATAAGCATACATGTACTGCTTTAGCCTACAATGGCACACTCCGTTCAACACCATGGGACTACTTCACACCGTATGCCATACTGCTTTTCCTGCCTAGCAATAACATACATATCTTTTGCGGGAATCAGAGCTAGAACACTACATAACCATGATATAAACAGTTTCCCACTAGACTATCACACATATACACAACGTTGACACATTCATCTACACATTCACCATCACACTCAGCCAAGCTCACATAGCAATTAATGCAACAAGTACATCCATGTGTGTATCGGGTGTAGGTAGCTAATAGGCTATTAGCCGTAGGGCCTATAGAAGCATAGCCATACAGTACCCTGCCCTTCAACACCCATGTAGTTTAAGTTCATGTGCCCCTGTCATGCAGAGCCACATAGGTAATTCCCGGGTTGTATTTCCTATCTCACATCCATTCATCATGATTATTCATGACAACTGCTAATGAGGACCTTTCTTTGCTATTGATAGGTAGTTAGTTCCAGAGTATGGTATGTGTCTGAGATGAGAATGTACCACCCCAGCATGTTCTGCTTTTTGACGTTACAAAGTTTAGATCAGTACAGTGTGTAGCGTGTAGGGATTTTGATCTGTTTACATGGAGCATGTCCAACACCTGTGGGTTTGACATAGCTTTGTATGTTAGGCAGAGGTTGCCTCTGGGTAGGTGGTAAGTGACACAGTGTAGCTGTGGTTTTGTAAGACAGTCTGCATAGGGCATCTGTTTCAGTCTGGTAATACTCTTTGGGAGGTATGTGCCTGGCATCTACAGTTGCTGTAGATGTCTTCTGAGGTACATACCAAAAGGGCCATTGTACTCTATGATGGGTTTTATGACTGATGAGTAGAGTGGAACACTGACCTCTTTTTCCATGGATGACACACCTTTTCTGATGACATGTGGACTGTACACAGTTTACATGACTAGTGTGGCACTGTGATTATCAAAAGGGACACTACTGTCCACCTGTGTCCCGTGGTCTCTTATTACACTTTTGGTGTTCAGTGGACTACCACCTATGTGGTAGTTCATGGGTACAGGGTTTTTAACAAAAGGGATGGCAATACATTTACAACATTGAGCTTGAGCATACATATAAACATCCATTGGTGTACATATAGATTTACATATAGGCACATATACAGTCCACCATTCATGGTGGGAATATCAATTATGCAATGGTTGAGAGGGATACAGTTATGTAATAATATGCACAGTCTTGTGCAGAATGCATTGAAGGTATTCTCAGACCATGTATCTTTAGCAGGACTCCCTGTATGGAAGACTAGAAACCTAACAAATCATACCCACAGCGTTTAAACACCACATGTCATATACCAGCACTGTATGCTGTCTTGTTTGCCACACACACTACAACCGACATAAAAATATGCACATAACAACCTTCACCAACATATATCTGTCCACCCTTCACAAACAGTTGCAGTATGTCCCTTGCTCTATGCACATGTTAAGATGCTAATATATCTGATACATAAATATCTCTCCATATGTGTGCGCCATACACACACAAGGTCCACACTGTTGTAAGTCCGTAGACCTCATGGATGACCTGTTGGGCCTTGCTACAACATGAACAGTTGTCACGTGTGCATAACAGTAATATTACAGGGAGTATTTATAGCTGCTAATGCTACATTACAATACTAGCCTGGTACAGCAGTTGCCAATGCTAAGCTACACATTATATGAATATCATGCGTGTGTTACTCTGTCACATCCAGTTTTATATAGCTGTATGCACTACTCCCCCAAACAGCCATTATACAGAGTACTGTTCAGAACATAGAGAACCTGATCAGATGTTTGGCATTTAATGCTGAGCTACATATGTCACAGTTATGTCCCACTGCACACAGCTACATTTGTCCATGGCAGTAGTTATGCATGGCGTCAGTACATACATACCTACGGCTGCCACATATGCATGTTTCAAAGTATGTACAGTACTCTTCATAAACATCTACTACTTGCCGGTAACCACATATCTGTTACATACCTGTTTGTCACTTTCAGGTCCACCTGTGTATGTTTTGACAATTTTTTTTGTATTAATTAAGTAAAGTTTGCTTTTACTTAATTGTTTTTGGTTATTATTTTTTTTTTACTTAATATATTTGGTTAGTAATTCAGTAAATTTGTTTTACTTAATTAAATTTTTGTTTTATTAAGTAATATTTTTTTTTACTCCTCTCCAGGTATACAGATGCTATAACACATGCAATGTAATTATTGCATGTGGGGATAGCAAGTACAGTCTGCTTTTATAGGTATCTGCACATGTGCATGTGATGCCCTCTGCACCAATTGGTGCCCAGCATTTGGTAAATGCATAGAGCTTGCTGTGTGGTAATTGCAGTACTCACTGTCATAGCAACCCAATGCTATAAATTGCTAAGTTATGTAGGCATAGCCCTTTCAGATTTACAGAGTGGGACCCATGCTTGTTTGCTGTAGAGACTGTTGTTTAAGTCAGAAAGTTGGTATACTTCTTATATCTGAAGCTAGAGGTGTAGACAGTGATGTACATGTTGCACTCAGACCTGACTGTTTCCACATCCAATACAAAGCTCAGTGTAGAGTTTAACTCACCCCTACAAATGCTTACACAAGATATATGTGAGTATGTAGTTTCTTTTCTACTTATATAATTAACTGCCATACAAGAGTAATTATTGAGAAGTATTCTTTTGGCACATGAACTGTTTGTGAACTGTTATACTGTGCATATTAATGTACTCACATCTGCAGGGTTTGTGTTTTTTATTGTTGACATTAGCACAGGATTCTCAGGAAAACTGGACAATTCCAGTACTGAGTATGTCTACCTACATTCTTGGTAGACCCTAAACACACATGTATATTTAAAATTTGGGGGGGGATGCAGACATAGAGAGAGCATTATGTATTATTGTGTGAATGTTATCTTATTGGACTTAACTGATTGGTGTGTACCTGTTAGTTTATCAAGGTAGGTGCTCTGTCCACCTTTCTGCCTAACATCAGTACTTATCAGAGGGATTCAGAGCGACACAGCTAAAATATGTTTCACAATCAGGGACATCCCTGAAAAGTAGCCACAGTTAGGAAGTATGGCCTCTGCCCTAATCAGATATGCCAGTGTTTGTCCTGCTATGATACTGTATGGGGGTTGTAAAGTGCCTCTATAACATTATTTGCTGATAGAATGGCTGCTTCTCTTATCACAGTCATGTAATGCAATTCCACAACAATTGCTGGTAAAGATCCACAGAACAAGCTTTGTGTTATGGCCTTCCTATTTTTCCTTTACATTCACTCATTGTATTGCATGATATATTTATTTCAGCACCAAGTTATTGTATATCTGCTGTGGCTTAGTGGTACTTCATGCAGTCTGGTGTGTCCAAGGCCTGGGGTTCGAGACTGACAGAGGTGTTTTATTTTGCTGCTGAGCAGAATAAGGGCCCTGACATACAGAGTGACTAAGGCACTTTTAAGCAGTTGTAATTGGGCTTGCGCGACACTTAGCAATACTTAGCTAAGCGCACACATGCGCACACTCGCTTAAACCTGCTAACTACTGCTTAAAAGTGTTTACTCCCGCTAACTCCTGTGATAATTTCTTTGAAAGAAAAGAAAATGGAGAGATAGGAAAGTGGTGAAAAAGGGGGCACAAAGAGGGAAAGACAGTAGGGAAACAAGCTTGGGATGTGCAGGACGGGTGTAAGGAAGGTCCATAGCTGCCCATTTCTTTACCAGCAACAGCTGGGCATATGCAATAAATTTGGAGTGAAATTTGAAACCTTCCACCCCTGAGAGAGGGGTAAGGACAACAAAGTATGTTGTACTGCCAAATATAATTGTCAGTTTACATGTCCAGCAGACATGTGTGCAAAATGGGCAGCTATGTATGGGGCATAATTTTTTTGTGGGAACAGATTGCCCTTTTTTTTTTTTTTTTTTTTCAGGTGAGAGTGAAAAGTGAGGTAGAGGAAGTAGGTATATTTGGGGAGGTAGGTTGGGGAGGTAAACAGACAAGACAAACAAGACGCATACAGGGGTGGAGTATGACACATGGGGTGGGTGAACACAATTGACGGGAACGGATCTTTGGAAATCGCAAGCCCATGAGCCCACAGATGGTAACAGTGGAACTGAGATCCCCACCCATGGGCAGTCACCACTGCACCTTCACAGCCCCGAGGGTGGCTGTGCAGGGGGCTGCGTAGGAGGGGCATGCTCACCCATGAGTCGTGCCACTCTTGCCTTGAGCTGGCGTAGGGGATCAGCGACTGAATGCTGGATCTCCCTACGCACCACAGCCCAGACCCTTCGGAGGGTGACAGGTGGCCCTTCTGTTCCCATGCTTGCATGGGGGGATGAGCCCCATCCCCTGCAGTGCTTCCACCTGAAGGTGGCACAGGACCAATGGAGGAGGGGAACCCGGGCTGAGCACTGAACCTGCTGGTGCCAGGTGCAATCGCCAGCTGAGGAGGGACAGGTGGATCCGCTGGGACCGGCCTTCCCATACGTTCTGTGATTGCGTGTGTTTAATTACAACATAAACAACAGCATTCCAAATTAGTTGTAATAGCATGCAGTAATATTCCCATTAACCCAACACACCAGGGTTCAACAGTTGAACAGCAAGCATAACACATGCATATATTGAACGCCAGTGGACATTCCAACAGCATGTAGGGATGATTGGTGGCAACAGGCCACCAAGATTGTGGTGTTTGAACAGGGCACATGCATCAAAGAAAATGCAGATATTTATAGAACAATAGAACATATGTCCCAACAAATGTTTTGAGATTAGACATACCCATTAAGGTGTGGAATTGCATTGTTTATGCTCATACAGTAGGGTGTAGAAAGAAACCTCCATTAACATTTTATAAGTACTTTTAGTTTACACTACATTCCTATTGACTGCAGGTGTATATCCCCTACATGTGTTATTACACTAGGCAACATGCATTAGGTTGTGTAATGGGTTTAGCTAGTTCATTATATACCTGACCTATATCTGACATACTAACTGTCCAAGATACAGATTTTACTGCTACATAGTTATTTATTTTATTTATATTTATATATCTACATATCTGGATGTGTTCACGTGACATTTTCAGTTAAATTTCTACAGAACCCTACATTTCGTGTAGCACACTCACATTTCTGGGGAACACATTAACAAGGTACTCATGTGCCAGATTTATCTATGCATGCCAGCCATTAACCGACTGTCGAGGACTGTATATATGCTTCACAGCTACTGGCACTTCCTTCATCCACTTTATATGGGACTGCCCAACTGTGGGTTGACAGCACTTAATACAACAGTACTATTTATATAATGCAAGGGTACAACAACATTTCAAAGTAAGTGACACAGACACACTCCATGTATTATACCTTTATTAATTACATTACACACTTTTCTACAGGCTCTCTCCTTTATTTGATATTACAGTGCATATGGAAGACATATTCAAGACATATTATACCTTTATTAATAGGTTACAACACTCTTTTTCAGGCTCGCTCACTTATTTTATATGACAGTACATGCAGTGATATTATTCCGGAATTATTTTACCTTTATTAATGGGTTACTACACGCTATTTCTGGCTCTCTGACTTAATTTATATAACAGTACATGCAGAGAAATTATTCAGGGCATTTTATGGCTGTATTATTGGGCTACAATACTTTTTTCAGGATCTCTCAACTATTTTATATAACAATATATGAAGAATAATTACTGACCTGCCTGGTGGTGCAGCCTTAGCAGTCTGTATGCTTAGGCTTGCTGATTCACAGTACGGACACCTGCAGCTGTGAAGTAAATTAAGGGATATTGAGACATATCTATCCATTATATAGACTAAATTAGCATGTCTTACATACTGCATTCCATGGCTACCTACTCAGTAGTTGGGCATCTTGCATGTCACGGGCCTCCAGTATCCATTGGTTCAGTAGGTCCTGCTTCCATCTCTTCAGGTATGCATGGTGGTGACCTGCTCACCAGTCCGAGGGATGCCTGTGGCACTGGTGAGATCATGAGCTAACCAGTTCCAAGCCTCTGTTTTGTACTCCATCCCTTGGAACTGGCCCTGCAGGAGTCTTGACTCATGACTGTAGACAAGGAGCCAAACCAAGTATTTTGACTCCTCGATGCCCCAGAGTTGCGCTTGAAAGCGAGTACCCTCTCCAGCACCAGCCATTCTAACTGCAGATGGGAGCTACAATCAGTTATGGTGAGTATTCATGCCTATGGAGCTTAAATATGCCGCATTTCCTGCACTTTTTTGTGATTGGCCTTTTTTTTAAATTCTTGGCTGACTGCAGACCTGCTTAGCAATGGTTAATCTACCATTTATAAGTATATGTATGTTAACAGTGGCTGTTTATCCTAAGCTGTCATGGCTTAGTGGTTCAGTACTCTGATTATGGTGCACAGTGTCCTTGGTTCGAATCTTGTCATTGCTTTTTATTTTACTACTGTCCAGACAGGCTAGGGGATGTGGCTGTGTTTAGGCAACTTTGCCCTACGTTGCTCCACATTGCCCTACGGTGTGCTGGTTAGCGCGGTGCGCACCTCCACGCAAACATGTTGCGCTGGGTAAAGTGCTGCTTAGCTATGGGCAATTATATTGCACTGGGTAAAGCGCTGCTTAACTACGGGAAACTATATTGCTCTGGGTAAAGCGCTGCTTAACTATGGGCAACTATATCGCACTGGGTAAAGCGCTGCTTAACTATGGGCAACTATATTGCACTGGGTAAAGCACTGCTTAACTATGGGCAATTATATGTCAAGATCCTTCTTATATTTATATATATACATTTTGTTCACTGATACATAGGCCATTTCAATGCTTTTTAGTAAAATGTTATTCATATATGTCAGGAATTATTTCATATACTAATTTAAATCATAAAATAGAAAGGAGAGTGGTGGGACTCGAACCGTGCATGCCTACTCTTTGTGCGAAGGCTCTACCACTACGCTATTCCTGTTTGGCTTAATTTGCATAAACATTCCTTATTATGCTCTTCAGTGTCGAAATTGCTAACTGCAGCTAAGCAATGGGCACACCCGAGCAAATACATGCAAATACGGGCAGCTATAATGGGAATTAGAAAAAAAAAATTTAAGTTTTACATTTTATAACTGTACTGGGGGCTTACAATGTGAGGAAGTGTAGTGTTGGGTATGTAGACATTTGAGCGGACTTGCTCATGTGTGTTGACATTTCACAATTCAGACACTTGCAGGGGCGTGGACCTTTGGACTGCTCAGCAGTCAGACACGCCCCCTGCCTTTCTGCATGGTCCATGTTAGACTTGGAGTTGAGTCAGCATGCCCTCATGAATATGCATGGCATGCTGACATCATACTATTCAACTGCAGTTTCTGAGTAAGACTTATTTAGTCTTACACGGGGATTTGTGAATCCTGGGGAAGGTATTAAAGATTTGCATTCAGTATTGCCCAGAATGACACATTCATGAGTATTGCACTTATTTCTCTGGCCTTACCACCACCCTGATGACCCGTGATTTGGCTTGACTTTCTGAATATTGCACTAATATTGGATTGAGACAGGCAGTCAAGTTATTGCACAATTTGAGATGGCCTTCCATATAGAAGTAATGGCCGAGATGGTCAGCATGGAGCATGACTGTTGCAAGACTTCAACAATCTGATGACCTGTGGAAAGAATCTGTTTCTGAATCTCGTAGTTCTGCATCTTATGCTATGGATGCACTTGTCAGATGATAGGTATGCAAACAGTCTGTGAGGAGGGTGGGTGTAGTCCTTAATTATTCCTTTGGCCCTGCCTAGATATCTGGATAAGTGCAGATCCTGGACACCTGGTAGGGTGATCTTGATAATCCTCTCAGCTGCATTCACCACTCACCAGAAAGCCTTGTGCTCAGAGATAGAGCAGCTTCTGTATCACACTATGAGGTTGTTTGTCAGGATGCTTTGTATTGTACCCCTATAGAAGGTTGTGAGAACTGATGATGGTATGTTTGCTCTCCTCAAACTTCTCAAAATGTGCAGCCTCTGATGTGCCTTCCTGTCAATGGCATTTGCATCGGTAGACAAGGAAAAGTCCTCATCAATATGCACCCGCAGAAATTTCGTGTTTCCCACTCTCTCTACTGTTTCTCCATTGATGGTCAGAGGAGAATGTTCCTTGTGGTTTCTTCCTATAGTCTACAATTATTCCCTTTGTTTTGTTCATGTTTAGTGCTAAGTTGTCACTGTCACACCAGGTAATCAGTTGTTGTACCTCAACCCTGTATGTTGCCTCAACATTGCTGTTGAGGAGGCCTACCACTGTTTTATCATCAGCAAACTTGATGATGTGGTTAGTGTTGTACCTCACTGTGCAGTCATGTGTGAGCAGGGTGAACAGCAAGAGACTCATTACACAGTCTTAAGGCACTCAGGCATTCAGAGTGATGCTATCCAAAGAGTTAGTTCATACGCAAACTTTCTGAGGTCTGTCCGTGAGAAAGTCCTGAATCCAACTACAAGGTTGTGTGTTGTTGCCTAGTTGAAACAGTTTCCTCACCAGCTGTAAAGGGGTGACTGTATTAAAAACAGAGCTTAAGTCAATGAATAGTAACCTCAAGTAACTGTTTTGCTTTCTAGATGGTCCATCAATAATTGAAGTGCAGTGCTATGGCATCAGCAGTGGACCGGTTTGTTCAGTAAGCAAACTGTATCAGGTCAAAATCTGCAGGTAGCTTAGATGTTATTGCTTCTTTGACCAGCATCTCAAAGCTTTTCATCACAATGGAGGTTAGAGTTACAGGGCGGTAGTCTCTGAGGCATGATTGCGGTGTCTTCTTTGGTAGTGGTATTATTGTCTTGTTTTTGAAGCATTTGCGAACTATTTCCTGACTCAGAGAGCTATTAAAGATATCTGTGAGGACATCCATTAGCTGAATTGCACAGTCTCTGAGTACTCACCCAAGGATATAGTCAGGCACAGCTGCATTTTTCAGGTTAACCCTGTGCAATGTCCTCTGAACATCAGCTGGATTGAGAAAGAGTACATCTTCATTTTGATTAGTGGGCATTTTCATTGCTGTTGTTTTGTTCCCTTCTTTGAATCTGCTGAGGTAGACATTAAGCATGTTAAGCAATTCCTTATTGTCCTTGCAATGTCAAGATAAAGGCCTGTAGTCTGTTATTTGATGGATACCTTGCCATAGGTGCCTGGGGTCTTTTTGGTCAGAGAAGTAGCTCTGGATCTTCCTACCATAGGCACATTTTGCTTCTCTCATTCCTTTATTCAGATTTTTTTCTCTGCTGTTCTGAGGGCATCCCTATCTCCAGGCTTAATGGCTGCATTCCTTGCTTTCAGGAGCTCATACACCTCACTAGTTAACCAGGGTTTCTGGTTGGCATGTGTGATGATGTTTTTGGTGACTATTACTTCATCCACACATTTTGAGATGTAGCCCATCACCACCTCAGTGTACTACTATAGGTTGATACACTGATTCACAGTAGCTGCCTCTTTAAATATGTTCAAGTCTGTACTCTCGAAACAGTCTTGGAGTGCCGAGACTGCAACCTCTGGCCATATCCTTACTTGTTTTACTGTTGGTTTCCCCCAAGTTAGAATTGGTTTATATGCTGGTAGTAACATGATGTAAAGATGATCAGAGATGTGTGGGTGAGACATTGCCTTATATGCTAGCTTAACATTGATGTAGACCTTATCCAGTATGTTCTCTCTTCTAGTTGTAAAGTCTACATACTGGAAGAAGTGAGGTAGAACTGTTTTCTGGTTGGATTGGTTGAAGTCATTTGCTACTACATGAACATATTTAGGGTTTCAGTTTTGCAGCTCATTTATAGCCTGATATAATGTGTTCAATGCCTCATTTGTATTGGCACTGGGAGGAATGTAGATGGCTGTGATGTTGATACTGCTTTACTATCTCGGTAGATAAAAGGGTCTACATTTCAGTGATGTGAGCTCTATATTTTCAGAGCAGTGAGAGGAGACTATCTCACAGCTAGTACATAAGCTGTTGTTGATATATATATGCAGACACCTCCCCACTCTGGACTTCTCACTGAAAAATTGTATTCTGTCTGCCCTAATAAGTGACATCCCCTCCATTTGAACTGCACTGTCATTAATGTTAGAGTTCAATCCCGTTTCAGTAAAAATAAGAACGCAACAGTTCCTAATCTTGCTCTGAGTAGATTGTTCTAAACGTATGTAGTCCATTTTGCTTTCCAGGCACTGAACATTTGCCAGCAGTATGGATGGGAGTGTGGGTCTGAGGGGATTATCTTTTAGCCTTACAGTAATTTCATCCCTGGATCCACTTTTGCATGTGGTCTCACATCTTTTACGTCTCCTTCTCTTGCCATTACCCATAGATGCTGGTTTCATTAGCTTCAGGCATTTTGGATCATGTTTAAGTATGATTCACAAATCCTGCAGCTCCAGGAGTTTGGTAGGCCTCACTCTCTCTACTATAAATTAACTTACTGCTAGTATTTGCTAATGATTTGTTTTTTCCTCTTAAATTAGACATGAAATAAGACAAATGATGCACATTTCCTTGCTGAGCCAAAGTAGCTCCTGCCAGACAGGGTGCCACCATTTTTTAAAGAAATATTTTTAAATATTAAAATCTAGGAATATACGTGTGTGTGTGTGTGTGTGTGTGTGTGTGTGTGTGTGTGTGTGTGTGTGTGTGTGTTTTCCAATATTTGCTCAATATAGTAAATCATTCAATAATTTAAAGCCTTACAGTAATTTCTGTGTGTGGATATATATATATATATATATATATATATATATATATATATATATATATATATAGATAGATATATATATATATAGATAGATATATCGATATATATAGATATATACAGATATATGTGTGTATGTAATATATATATATATATATATATATATATATATATATATATATATATATATGTATATGGTTTACTATCAAAATTTCAAACCGTACTCCGTCGACTGTGCTATCGTCGAACACGGAAGTTCGAAAACGGTAATATCGATATAACAATCTAGGAATGGGTTTTAACATGGGTCGAGGTAGGGGAGATGTTTGTAGATCAGAATAATACTGAACACCTACCTCGACCCATGTTAAAACCCATTCCTAGATTATTTTTTTGACATCGATATTACCGTTTTCAAACTTCCGTGTCCGATGATAGTACAGTCGACGGAGTACAGTTCAAAATTTTGATAGTAAACCTATATAGATATATATATATATATATATATATATATATTTATATATATATATATATATATATATAAATATATATATATATATATATATATTTACAAAGACAGATTACACATATATATATATATATATATATATATATATATATATGGGTCTACTTCTATTCACTGACTCCCATTTCGTCGAACTTTCAATTCACCGAAACTTCATTACATCGACAGGCATTTGCCCCCTTCCCCAATGTTGTGCGACCCTGGAGTTGCTATATATTGTAGGGGGGGTGTGGGGGGCACAGCCCCCCACCTAAAATGCTTGTCGATGTAATGAAGTTTCGGTGAAATGGGAGTTCGACGAAATGGGAGTCAGTGAATAGAAGTAGACCCATACATATATATATATATATATATAGATATAGTTAGTTTTACTTTCAAATCTAGAAATACTGAAATATCGAATTTCGGTATCTCAAGATGAGAATACCAAAATTGCAGTTGTTCGAAATTACATAATGACAAATCTGAGATTGATGAATCCATAGTACTTGTGGTGCAGTCTGTTCTGCATAGTATGCTGTTCCTTTAAGGCTGAGAGGTTTCTGGGTTGCAAACATGGCGGATGATGTGTGGTTATGTTCTGAAATTCAGGTAGGTTTGCAGTGTGTAAGGATTTGGGGTAGAAATGTGTTTTGTTTTTATTTTTGGGAAGTTTTAGGGGTAGATCGGGGTAAGTTGGTGAGTGTGTATATGTGTGTGTGTGTGTGTGTGTGTGTGTGTGTGTGTGTGTGTGTGTGTGTGTGTGTGTGTAAGTGTTGAAACTGGTGATTTTTGTACATGTGTAGTGTGTATGTTTTTCATAGGTATAAGTTTGATTGTGTGCAATGGCAGTGTAGGGCGTATAACAGTAGGTGTTTTTTTTTTTTTTTGTGGCAGTGTGACCTCGGAGTTAGTATATATAAGTAGTGGGGACATGAGGGTACAGTGGGGATTGCCACCCTTTTTAAACATTGATTATCTGGGTTTTGTTGGTGTGTGTGTTGTTTTGGTTTGTGATGGTGTAGTGAGGAAGGTGATGTTTGTGCTTTTGTTTGTGTGGTGCAGGGTGCATTAATAAACAGAACAGAACATCACATACTGAAAATTCAGTATTATGAACATTCAGTATAGTGAAGTTCATTTTTTAAATTTTTCAATGTACTGGATTTTTGGTATTCTCATCTCTAGATAATGAAATTTGATATTTCAGTATTTCAAGATTTGAAAATAGAACCATATTTATATAAATATATGTGTGTGTGTGTGTGTGTGTGTGTGTGTGTGTGTGTGTGTGTGTGTGTATATATATATATATATATATATATATATATATATATATATATATATACATACACACACACACACACATATATATGTGTGTGTGTGTGTGTATGTCTCTCTCTCTCTCTCTCTATATATATATATATATATATATATATATATATATATAGATATAGTACAGAAATATGAAATAGTGATATAAGTAGTCCACAAAGTGTTTAATAAAAGGAAACGTTGGCCAAATTCATACAGTTAAAGCACCTCTGAGAGGCCTTATGGGGCTGAAAGTTCTAATCTACCCGATTGGGAGGAAGACCTTTGAGAAAACTGGAAAAATATATCAATAGGATGCACTCTTAAAGATGTTAGCTTCATTAAGGAAAGGATGATAGCATACCATAATGTTCAGTAATAACTAAACTGACAGCAATTGCAGAAATCTCTGGAAGAAATGCTTACCAATGATATCTGGTAGTACCATTTGAATCTACTGAACCACTGAGTTAAATCAGTGGAATAGTAGTTAATTTGATAGTATAAATCTCTAGAATTTATTTTAAAATGGTAGAAGTTACTTTTAGATAAGGAGAGTAGCATGAGATATAAAAGGCAGTAATTTTCAAGACGTGTACTCTGATATGGAACATCCGATAATCCAGATGGTGAGGTCAATGAAGAACATCCTGAAGTAACTTTGGGACTGGCTTGTGTTTTTCAGTAAAAGCAAGATTTAGGAAGGAAGGAAGATGCTGAAGTAACGCTGGGAGTGGCTTGTGTTTTTCAGTAAAAGCAAGATTTAGGAAGGAAGGAAGATGCTGAAGTAACGCTGGGAGTGGCTTGTGTTTTTCAGTAAAAGCGAGATTTAGGAAGGAAGGAAGACAAGTGAAGGTATGATGGGGAAACAAAAACAAGCCAGCAAGTAAAGACAAGAGGATTTATAGACTATTCCAGAAGAGAAGAAAATAGAAAGAAATTTGCAACCAATATGACAACATCATGAACTTTTAAAATGACTAATTTAATCTGTAAATATTTTAGTGAATGTGGTTGGTTTTATCATGCTTTAAATCACTGTTAAAGTGTTACATTTTCATTTAAATTACATTCCATGTATAAATATGGACCATACTGCAATATTTTTTAAAATTGTATCATACACTGCATTTACATAAAATGTATTCGCTTTAATCAACACAACATTAATGAGTGTCAGCTCAGTATATAGATGTATGTACATTATTATATAAGACAATGAAATCATTAATAAATACTAATGAATATTGTACATTATTGAATCAGGCATTAAAGCCTTACTGAATATTAATAAACATTTTGTGGAGTTACTGACGAATTAAACTGAATCAGTTCAGTTTGCTTCTGGATTCAAACAGGGTATCACAGGTCATGATCCATTTTATTAATAATATCATCTTAGTCGATAATGGCTAATTTAGAACTAGAAATACAGTTTTCAGACAGTATTGAGAAAAATCAATGAAGTATAATGTGTGTAAGGAAGATTAATTAGATCTTCAGGAATTAAAGAGAAATAATGACTATGAAACTAAAAGTACAGATAAGGATTGGGAATGTTCATATTATCACTTTGTTCTGCACACAGATAAATATCTGATGATTTACTGAATAACATAGGTATACAGGTTTGCCAGGAAATCTTATGGAAGCTTTTTAGTCGCACATCATTTTGGATTAAGATGTTGAAAGGTGATCTGTAATAAACAAAGCATAATTTTAATAGCTGAAAATGAGAGACTTCCAATGTTTATATACTTCTTCAGATTTATAAGTAGATAGTAGGTATAATTCTGGAAGCACTGTAGTAAAGCATTTTGATGAATCATACTTAATGTCTGATAGAGGATTACAGTCTGCAGTCTTGTTTGAAGCTGCCTCCAACTTTAGGTTATGAGAGGAATGAAACACTTTATTGAACAAAAAAATCATATTGTGAAATATTATGTTTTCTTGCTAAGTGGCCTCAATAATGAATTGAACATATTGTTTTAATACTAGATTAATGAATGCAGATTAATGGTTATAGCATTTCTCCTGTGTTCTTTGGAAATATCTTATGAATTAATTGGTAAGCTAAAAAAGAAATTATTTAAAATGACAAAGGGTTGCTGAAACTTATTAAATAGTAAGTGAACAAACAGGTATACAAGCATGAATCTGTTATTTCACAGATGCTTGATGTAATGGCGAACATCTTAAAGGAATACAGCAAAGTAAATTATAAGCCTTTTGGGGAGGGGTTGAAAGAGTTTTGCACACTGTGGTCTTGCGTTGAGAAATGTGAACATTGTTTTCTAGAGATTGGAATAAACTATCTCACATGATCATCCCACCACAAACCCATTCTTCCTCAGGTTCTGAGTCCTACAACAGCACACTCTGTTTAGACCTGTGTGACTGCACCTACCTGCATGTGAATGAGGACTGTCATTACCACCTTGTAAGCTAATTCCATATATCTAGTAATGTCTGTTTCATCTGGAAGCCTCTGGTTTCATAAAGCAAAACAGTAACCAGACCAGCAGTTCTTCCATTCAGAGAAGGCGAGACATTATTTGCCACTGAAACTTATTTTCCTGCCAAGTTCCTTCAGCAGCCAAGCAACTAACTGAACTCTGGTTGTCCAGGTTGTAGTTATGGCTTTCTCCCTCTTTGTCACTGAGCTGGGATGTTTTCTCCTTTTTGATTAGTACATCTATTTCACACAGACTTGCTGCTTCTCTTCTGAAAGATGTATGTATTGTCATTGCTGTTCCTTACCACTTCTACACATAGAAGGAGCATAGAAATTAAAATATCTCCGAAGCAACAAATCTGTTAATTACCTTAAGTACATTTCTTGAGAAGGATACAGATGGGGAACTGTTTGTGCTTAGGGAGGATAAATCAGAAGGACCAGATGGGACACCCTATCCAGTCATCAATGCATTGTCAAACTCCCTCAGAGACAGATTCAGCATATCACACTAATGCAGAAGTCTGGAGGGATTGCAGGACAGCAACTGGGGTATCCTTTTGCCGGACTGAAATGAAAAAAATACAAGCAATTACAGGCCTGTTAGATTAACGGTATTGGCAGGGGAAGTATGGACAAAATCCTGAGCAGAAGGCTAGTAACATTTCAAAAGGACAAAAATCTCCTGAAGAGCAGGAGAACAGGAGTTTGCAGCTAGAAAGAAGTAAAAGTGAAATGTAAAAACAATTTTATGGCTGGTCTGCAGGCAAGCTTGCAATAGAGACAATCTTTTAGACATTGTATCCAGCACATAAGGCCTTTGAGTTGGTCCTACATAGGAAGCTGGCAGGAAAACTGGAGGGGTTGTGAGAAGGACCAAGAATGAGGAAGTGGATAGCTGCATGGCTGAATGGCAGTACGAACAAAATTGTAATGAGTGGGACATAGTCAGGAATTATGGAGGTGACAGATGGATTGTCATGGGGGGTATGTTCAGGGAGCAGTAAGTTACAGTGTGTTTGTCCCGGATGTATCTAAAGGAATAATAACCAGGGTCAACAGCTCTGCTGGTGATACAAAGGTAAGTGCAGTAGTGCAGGATGGAGGTGTATGAGACTAACAAAGGAGATGGAGTATCTTAACAAGAGGGCAGAAATGTGGCAGCTGAGGTTCAGTGGAGATAAATGTGAAGTACTACACCTAAGCTACAACATCCTTGGCACGAAAGTACCAACTGTTAGGTATTAAACTCACCTGCACTGGGCCTTAAACAGCAGAGTAGGAGAGCAAAGTCAGCAGCAGACAGAATACTGGGTGTAAATATTTAGGAGGAAAGGCAATAATTCCACTGCACAAGGCCTTGAACAGGCCACACCTTGAGTACTGTGTGCAGTTCTAGAGGGTATACAAGGCAAAGGACAGTAGGATGCCAGAACAAATGCAGAGGAAAGCTACCAAAAGACATGTAGGATGCAGGGAGCAGTATAATTCGGAGTGTGGGGCAACTACAGGAAGAAGAGGCAATCAGGACAGGGCACTGATACACAAGATTATTTTAGGGGGATATGAAGGGTTCTTCCTGGAAGCGAGGAGGAACAGACTGTATGAACTGATTACTCCTTGGATGTCTAAAAGTACTTCTTCCCTTTGGGATTGTAGACTATGGTATTGGCTAACAGAAAAAGTAGTGAAGAGGAAAAGTTTGAGACATAAAATAGGATCTGGGACAGTGAAGAAGTGGTAAGTGAAAGGTTGGAATGGAGGACAAGTATAAGGTTAAATGCACATTAAAGGTAGCCTAGATGGCTTATTGCTCTTTTCTACGATCAAGCAAATGTCACAACTGTAACATAAAGACTAATATCCATGCTACGAAGTTTGTAGTGATATCAACAGTGATGCATGTATGCACATTAACACTGTGCTGCTGTATTCATACACATTTAATTTGTACCACTGTAAATCTGCATCTGCACTCTTAAGACATATTGCATCCATACTGGGTAATAAGCAAGCAAGTTATGAGTGATCTGCTGATCTTAGTTAGCTGGTACCATACGTCTGTTATGCACGATGCATGGCCAAATGCTAAGAATGAAAGAAATACCTCAGTTCAGACAAAGTAACATCCCAAAATGAATACAGTATTACTATTTATATACATTTCACTTACCGCCTAAAGCAGTTAAGAGATATGCAAATAATAAAATATAGGTGTGCATTTTCTTCAGTGTAGCTTTACCAAGCATATTTGCAAATGTTGCATTGTGTTCTGATTCCTTGGCTTCCTGAAGTAATGGACTCTTGCTTCACTGGTTTTGAATTTTGATCTACTGTGCGCTTTATTACACTCTTAATATCCTCATATTTTATACAACATTACCTTTGTGAAGAAAGCTGTGAAGACATAGTTAGAGAATATAATGACATACATCAAAATGTCATCTTAACGATATAATTTTTAAGGTCAGGATTAAAGTGAGAGTGCGCATAATGCAGATGTGCTCTGAGCCACATAAGTTACTTTCTTACCGAAATTTTCCTGATGTAGTCAGTCACTTGCTAAATACATGAGAACATTTTTTTTTTTCATTTCAAGCACCACTTATTTTAAATTTAAAGTGAAAAACTATGTATTAGAACTTTTCAGACTGTTTCTTTTCACTTAAACACCATTTACCACCACTCTTTAACACTTTAATTCCATTATGAAATGAGCACCATTACTGATAAAAATGGCTTTAACAATAACATAAAGCAATGCGTTTTATCATAGGATTTATCACATCTCATGTCACATTATAAGGTAGAAAACAAAAGCAAGTGCCTTATTCACCAGAGTTGTGATAACATCTTATATGATGAATCATATTATGAAGGTTATTAGGATTATGTAATAAACAAACAGCATGAAAAGTTGAAATCAATTTTCAGCTATTCTACAAGAAATCATTGCTTCATATTATGTAATGCAGCTGACCAAAATTCTTGAGAGATTCTTGTTGTTCAATATACACTTTTAACAGCAAATTTCATAACTTCCAGATCTAATTATGAACCAGAAAATATTACCAATTATCCAGGTGACCTATATGAAAAAGTCACATGATGCTTGCTAAATATTATAACTAGAGTATTTCATTGCAACCATATTTAACATCCTTCCTTGGCATGTCTCCTGTCTTTGTTTGGGCATTTCTTACCATGCTACGTGGATGCTGTCATTTGTTCTGTATGGATTATCTGACATTATGCAAGTTATAAGTGTGCATTTACCAAAGAGAGACACGTCACTCCATGTTACATATCAATTTGTGTGTATGAATATTGAGTTATACCGTTTCCCTATATTTTAATACAGTTTACCTACCTGAATGCAAAGTGCTGTCTTTCAGCTCACCATTCATCACAAAGCATATAATGAAAAATGGTGAGCCAAAAAAAAAAACAAAAACATAGAAACACACAAAAAAAAGTTTTTTTGCAGGGGGCAAGCCCCCTGCACCCCATGCTGTGGGAGAGCAGGCTTTCATACTCCCCCGAATTATATATACCAAATTCACAGTCGCATAACAATGAAGAAAACGGGGAAAAACAAAAAACCTTCTGCCAGCTTGGACAATACATTACATAGCAATGAAACTGACCATGATGAAACACCGTCACACTAAAGAGCCACAATACAGTACATAGCAATGAAACTCACCATGATGAAACACCATCACACTAAAGAGCCACAATACAGTACATAGCAATGAAACTCACCATGATGAAACACCGTCACACTAAACAGCCACAATACAGTACATAGCAATGAAACTCACCATGATGAAACACTGTCACACTAAAGAGCCACAATACAGTACATAGCAATGAAACTCACCATGATGAAACACCGTCACACTAAAGAGCCATGATGGCAAACTTGAAGATGCTTTTTAATTCATATATATGATATCTACAGTTCATCACAGTCACTCACTTGTTGCTGTTTCATTCCCACAGAAGTAATGGCTGCATATACAGACACTTGGATCAGGTGTATGCAGCTACTAAATTCAAACTCTCCTTACAACTACCCTGCATTTCATAAAAGAACATACAAATGACTAATGATCAATGACTGAAAGATTCAACAGCCTCCAAGGGTGTCATTCAGACTGCAAAGCATCAGGTCTTGAAAACATCCCTTTACAAAACTAGTGTGCCAGAGATAACAAACACCAATGCACAGTTCCCATTTCAACAGAATGCATGCTGTGATAGAAAGAGCTAAAATGATATAATCAATATGTTGTTCAATTTAAAAAAAGCTTGGCATAACTTTATTTGCAGAAGATGTCTGAGTTAGTATAGAAAGAGTTCTATGTATGTTATGTTGTATATGCCTGACTCTGCAGAGATCATGCTGTGTGTGCTCATATGCCATGATGTATGCACCTGTAAAAATATATACCATCCTATGTCTATGTTGGTATATATCATTCCATATATGTTCATGTAAATATACACCATGTTGAGTATGCCTTTTTTCAAACACATCATGTTCTCTGAGACTGTATCAATATAAATATGTATCATATGGAGAAATGCATTGAGATGCATGAAATATTTTACACTAGTATGGGTTTAAGGAATGTATTTTATGATGAGTGGTTAAGCCAAAAGTCATGAACACAGTTCCATAAGTCTGCAGTACAAACTATTTCATGCAAACCAGATTACCAGATATTCCAGGCATCCGTTTTACGTATTTCTCATTGACTTGAAAGAGCTGGATTAATTAACCAGTTAGGGCATTAGATAGTCTGCATAGGTTTTTAAGAAAAGACAGCTCAGTGAGTGTAAAGCAGACTTGCTCAAAGGAGCATGTACACATAAAACAAAAGAGAAAAAAAGTGTCAAAACGCTGAGTAATCCACAAACTGGTAGGAAGAAGGACAAAAGAACTGTTTATTTATAGACCAAGCGCTTTCACCCTATGTCCATAGGACATCATCAGAGTCTCAGTGAGTGTCTTTATCCTATATTTTAAGATAAATGTTATGCATTTATTTATGTGGTACAAGTTCACTTACGCTATTTTTCCCATTCTAAAAAGAAAAGAGTACATTTCTAGGGGGGTTGATTTAGGTGGACAGAGATTTTTTTGGGGGGTCAGGGTGCTATAAGAAAATTATATTGATTTTGTTTTATACTGTAGTAAATGAGAAATGTTACAGTTGATAAAAATCGGAAAACATTATAAATTCCAAGCAGATAACAAATAGGGATAAGCTCAAAATGTATTCAGGAAATATTGTAGTGAAACAAAAATATTGTCAGTGATTTATTTTATTATTTTTATTTAGCATTTGTAAATTACACGAAGGATGGATTTGGATGGAGGGGTCATTTTATGTAGCTATGATGTTTTTGAAAGATGATAGAATTTCTTCGTTATACACTGCATTCAAGTTATAACTTTAATTTTTATCTATTAATGTATAATATGGTTGGTGTAGGGGAATTTCACTAACTGTGACGATGCACCAGAATATAGTCAAACTGTTGATAATTTACCAACTACAGATAGGTGCTGATGCATGGCAAGAATACATGAAAAAACAAATGTACTGATACAGTGTGCCAGATACATGTTTTTATCATACCCTTTTTCTAAGGTTCACTGTTAACATAAATTATTCTGTGTGAGCCTCTATGAATGTACATTATGCTGGGTTTGTCTGTATCACTAAAGAACATGCTGTGAGTGCCTGTATTCATATATGTGCCTTGCTTTGCATGCCTGCTTCTAAATTTATTGTGATGCATGTGTCCTTATTCATACATACTGTCCTTTGTGTAAAGAACCTCTCCACACAGTGCCAGTACATTACATACTATGGTGTGTGTGTATGTGTGTGTTTATGTATATAGCATACTGTGTATGTGCCAATATCTATACATTCTGTACTGTGTATGCTTATATCAACATACATCATGCTATATGTGTGTGCACCGTCATCCATAGACACTATGACCTGGGTGTCTACATCCATTTATTCCATTTCAAGCATGTCTGCATCCATTTGATATCATGCATGCCCTGTGTATGTGTATGTGCATGTGTATGTGTGTGTGTTGGAGGAGAGGGCTGGGGGATACACGCTCTGTCTGTGCATTCATATTCATACAATGCTGCATCTGCCTAAATATATGCCAAACTGTGTCTTCCATACATTTATGTCATATTGTGTGTACCCATAACTATTTATCCATTACACCATCTTATGTATGCCTGCACCCATATACAGCAAGCTGTCTATGCCTGTATCCATTTACATTATACTGTTTATTAATACAAAGTGCTATATGCTCATGTATCTCTGTATCAGTAGAACAGGGCATCTCCATGATAACATGCATCCTAGAGCCACATAAATGCAATAAGTTGGTACAAGGAGACATTTTTCTTCTTACTAGAAGATTCACTCAAACAAATCATGACAAAGTGTGTTCATCTGGTGAGTTTGGATTCTTGTTAATACTGAGAAAACTGGATTATTTATCGAAGGATACAAACTGATGTGCACAGACAGTACTACATTACTCAGGTTCAGAGCAATTTTCCCCAAATAAACCTACCATTTTTTGAATCTAAAAGTGGTAACAAATGGAACACACAAAAAAGCCCTATACATAAATCTTCAAAACTTTATAAGAGGATCACCTTTGCTGTCATAAAGGAGACATTCTAAATCTATTGCTCTGGTACTCTAAAGAAATGCTACAATCACTACAAACGAAAAGGAATAAGGAACAAACCACACTGGATCCAATCATAAAAGTTAGAGCTTTCATTTACTGAAATTAGCAAACTTCTTCAGACAAAGATAAGAAAAAATGAATACACTTATATAAACTTTCCAATCATGACATCATTTCCTTCTTACACAAACCAAGCCTCAATTTAAAGTGCTAAGCCACCTGCATAATAAAAAATAAATTGATACAATCAATTCAAGAAATACAAGTATATTTGTTGAAATAATACATAAATCAAATCATAAAAATAAATGTGTATAAATCCATGTAAACATCTAAATATATTTAAAGAAATAAAAATATAATAATATGTATCTCTCATTTTAATATGTTATTATAAGGATGCAATCAGGCAATGCAGCAACTATTTTATAAGAATAGGGATCCATTTTTACGAGAGAAGGGTAAACATGTCTACAAAAGCTACAATTACATTGTTTTACTCAATTACATTGCTTTACTACTGAAAATTTAAGGACTACACCTACAGACAAGTAGGACGTTATTGTTACAAGATGACACATCAGATAAGATTGCACCAATTAACATAGTTAGAAAACTGATACTGGATTGGGGGAAATCAAAAAGGGAAGCACTGAAACTCATTAAACTAAGGGAATGTTACTGGAGAAGATACAAGTGAAAACATGCATAACCAAGGAAAGTGTTTGTGACCAGGCAGCATTTGGATATAAAATATATAAGAAAGGCAGGGAAATAGACGAGGGAGGAGAAAAGTTTTACAAGTTTTCAACTACAAATGGAGAAAGCAAAGGATGTGAATCATGGAGAAATAAAGATAATAGATAACCTTGATTTCAGACTTGAAAAAAGAGATGTGGTATGAAATGTCAAAGGAAAGATCATTGAACATATCATTCTGCAGTCATCTGGCCAAATGTTCACTCCAGCAAAGAGTCTTCATTTTCTGCAGAAGTCAACACTCAACCTCCAATCAGCTGGCTATCATCCCTAAACTTCACTGTTTTTCATGCAGTCATCTAGGAGTCCTTGCACCACCAAACAAAGGAAATTTACCTTACACATGTTATATATTTGTCTCTGAAGTACAGTTTTTGAACAACTGTTCTGCAACATTTTGCAAAAGTTCCGCCAAAATCTTATCACTGCATGTAAGCATGAGCAGAGGATGTTTACAAAGCATGAAAACAATGGCTGTTCAGTGAGAACATTTTAATCTGAAAACTGAAAAACAGAGCAAACCAATAAGTCATTATTATGGTATATTTTAATCATCTGCCAGTAGAGTAGGCTAAATATATCAGAAGAGTTGGATAGGAAAGCCAGATAACTGATGAATAGTTAATTATGCCAGTAGGACCAAAAGCCTAATGGTTTAATCCCTACCCCAGGTGCTTTGGGTTCAAGTTCCAGTACTGCCACCATGATGCAGCATTAGGGGGTGCTGTACTCCTGAGAAACTGTCTTTCACAAGACTTTCACCAACTCTCTCACCTCTCTGAGGTGGTTGTAAAAATCCTGTTCTTCTAATCAAAACAAGGAGGGGAATTTAAGTAATACAATTCGGAAAATTGTGTGTGTGTGTGTGTGTGTGTGTGTGTGTGTGTGTGTGTGTGTGTGTGTGTGTGTGTGTGTGAGAGTGTGTGTGTGTGTGTGTGTGTGTGTGTGTGTGTGTGTGTGTGTGTGTGTGTATATATATATATATATATATATATCTATATCTATGGGTCTACTTCATTTGATCGAAAGACCATTTGATCTAAACCCATTTGATCGAAATTTCATTTGATCGAAAAAACAGTATTCAAGGCATAAAACTGGGATTTGTCCCCCTCCCTAATGTCATGCAACCCTGGAGTTGGTATATATAGTTAGGGGGTGGGGGGTGCAGCCTCCCACATGGGGGGTTGTGGGGGCATAGCCCCCACCTAGTTTCCTTTAAAAGAAGAAAATAAAGCAAAAAGTATAGATTTTAAATGAAAATAGGTGGGTGGCTTCGCCCCCCACCACCGCCAACTATATATACCAACTCTAAGGTCGCACAATATTGGAGAGGGAGAGAAATCCCTGTTATTTGCCTTGAATACTGGTTTTCGATCAAATGAAATTGCGATCAAATGGGTTTAGGTCAAATGGTCTTTTGATATGTGTTTATATATATATATATATATATATATATATATATATATATATATATATATATATATATATATATATATATATATATATATATATATATACGCACACACACAAAATCAACACAACAGCAGAAAAATATAAAGAAAAATTAGAAGAAACAGTAAAGTATCACAAATTACATCACACTTACCTCTCCTCAACAACTATATTTCATTAACAAGACAATATAATTCACATGTTTTACTATACTGCACATGATTTACAGCCAAATCTTATACTATATTTTGCTATGTGAGGATATGCTGCCAAGTTTCTGTCACTTTCTCGCATCCTTCCACTTTACACAGTCTTTCATTATATCACCTCCTATTAAAACTCAAAACACAAGCTAGTGACTGCAATCTCAAAGATTTTCAGTTTTAAAAACATACAGGTGACATTCATTAAGCAATGTCCCCCTGCAATCCCTTATGCAAAGGAAAACAGATTCACATGAACACCTTCTTAGCTGCCAAGTCCTTGATCTCACAAATGTTCAGAAAATAGAAATTCTGTGAAACAGTAAATAGTACTTCTACTACAGTGACCTCCAGAATAGCAAATAAACTCAAAATCATGTATGGACTGGTGAAATCTGGGAGTCAAGACTGGAAAAATTGCAGTCAAAGGGTAACTTTTCAACAGATGAGATACCTACCTTCACTGGCCACCTTGTAAATCATGTTTTTAAATCAGGAAGCATATGATGATCCATTCCCCATAGAAGATGCCATTCCTTCTGAGACATTGTCCAATGGCCTATGCTCAGCCTTCTAACATGCATTTAATCTCTACTTATAACAGTAGATTTTAACCATATTGCCAACATTATCTCCTCATCATTGTTCAGTGCTCTGCGCTAGTTACATCTTAGAATATTTGATTTGTAATATACCTGTAAGCCTATCATGACATTTTTTCCTTAGATTAAATCATATTAATAGCATCTACCCTTAAAATATATCAGACATCCCACTATCAGAATACTTTTGCACCAGAAACACTTACCAGAAAGCTACTTTATCCTCCACTTGTTGTGTCTTTCGGCGTTTCCCGGTTAGGTGTCGCCACAACAGACTTCCGGTCCACTAATGATTGGCAGTAGATTTTTACATGCTGAGTTGCCGGCCCTGATGCACAACCTTCAACGAAGGTATGCCCATTCACGCATGTCTCCACACAGAAGATGCTCTAACTGAGAATCGAACAGGACAACGTCTTACTGTGAGGTGACAATGCTAAAGCAGCACCACCACCGCAGTTTATCCTCCACTGACTTTCCAAAATCACCTTTGGTATGTATATGACCAGTAATATTCAACAACTAGAATGTCCACAGAGGTTCCTCACTAAACCAACAAGTAAGATGTCCTATGCAGACCACCTCAAGTCCCTATCCCTGTATTCTGCCTCCTACAGGCTGTTGAGGGGAGATCTATGCCTGGCATACAAGGCATTGTCAAACCCCACTCAGATAGACCTCCTGCATATGCACAAAACAAACAGCACTAGATTTACCCATTCTAAAGACTTAAACCTTGCCTGTGATACAAATCAGACCTGCTGGAGAGGCAGCTATGTAATACACAGACTACACCTTCTCTAGAACAAGCTCCCTATCCATGTGAAGTAACCTAATTCAAGTGTAACTTGGACAATTGCATTGGGAGTAGGAAATTCATCCCTCATTTGGCACCTGTCTCTAAAGGAAATGAGTGGCCTGTAAATGGTTCATCTGTAAGGCCCCCTGCTTGTAAATGGTTCATCTCCCAAGCCCCTGTTTACACTTATGAAGGGTATGAGAACTTGTTAGAGATTTGGGGTGCATAGCTAAGCTTAAAAATGCCTTTGTGGTTATTAGCCTAGTAACACCTATAAACCTAGGAACCTATATATATATTATCCATGCTAGACACTTTTCTCTTCAGTACTTCCAAAATAAATTGGGGTCCATTTTCCATAATACTAAATTTTGCTTCTTAGCTATGCAATACACTTTTTTTATTCTTCAAATTCAGCAACAACTCACCCCACTCAAAATCAGGTTTGATATTTGATATTAACAATATGATAATTTGTTACCTTTTGCCTATTTCTATCTCTAAAGCCAATCAGTTTGATTCTGTAATCCTCCTGACATGCAAACAGAATTTAGTTTGCAAAGTGGCACATCATGAAACACAGTTCTTATATGCAAACCTAAACTCTAAATAATCATGCTTTATCAGGTATAAAATCTGGTTTACTTCACTCTCCTCTAACTAACTGTAAGGTTTAAGCATATTTTCATATCCTGCAAATGTTCCTCACCTTCACCGCAGCATTAAGAGCATAATGATCACAGAACCTGTCTCTGCTAACCCATATCTGCTAGTCTCAATCCATTTCTTCCAAAATGCAAACTCAGTCCTTCTAAACATGTCATTCCTATTTTGTAGTATGAACCTTTTCGAATATTTTCAAATATGGAGATGTCAACTGTGGGTTCTCAGAATTTTTCTGAAAAAAAAAAAAAAAAAAGCTACTTACAATCTGGTAGTGGCCACTGACCAAAATTAAAGATGTGTTTCTTCTATTTTAACATGGAGTCCCCCTCGGATCCCATGACTCTTGATGCTAATTTATATACATTGATATTAATTATTTTCTAACTCTGAGTCATGCTGATATATTAACATTCTTACCCCAAGCTTGTGTTACCAACTTAACCCCACAAAGCTGCCAATTAAGGTCACATGGATGGTGAGAGGCCAAACAGACATTACAGCTGCAAGCAGAGGTACCTGTTGTGTAATAAGTTACAGCTTTACCTTCCTAAATTACTGCTCTTCCTCATTTTGAATGATGCGGTTATATTTAATGGTCACCTAAAACAAGGTATAGATGAGAAGCACACTACCCTGAGTTGAAGGATGGGTAAAGGCTTCCACATACAACAACAAGCCTAATCCACCTTCCTTCTGAGCTGTGGTCTGCAGGAGTCACCAAGTACAGTGCCCTCTTATCAGCACATTATCTCCAATCCCTTCCCCCAAGAAAGGTGAGCAGGTGCAGCTTTATCACTTCCCTCTCTCATGGCCCCAGCCAGCAATAAAATGTGCCTCAACCAATAGTCAAATTTGGGTCACCCCAGACATAATCAGGGCTTCATCACCCTATTGCAACAGAGCTGGCATCCTTCCCCATATTTCCTACACCAATAGGTCACAGTTAAAAAATGTCTACACCAAATCAAGGGAAAGTGAATAAACAAGAGAAGTCTAATCATACACAAAACATTCTTAGTCAAATTAGAAGAATTTAGGGTTATTCTCATCCTCCATAAAATCTAAACCAAATGCCCAACAAGGGAGCGACTACTGCATTCACTACAGGTTACTTCCGAATAGCTCATTAAACAAAATCACCACCTAATTCATTTCCTAGGAAACAGACAAACACCAACCTCTCTCAAAGAATATCTGCAGAGCAGAATTTAATTTTCCATCTTGCAGGTATACAATGTCTGCATTTTGCTGTTTTGCCCTCTAATATAACCAAGTTACATATTTTTTATTCCATTTACATTAAGGATTAAATTACAAAAGCTTGGTCTCACCCCCCCCCCCCCACACACACACACACAGACATCATATTCATATCTTTGGAGTTACTGTTCATAGTCACATAGTGCACTTGGGTAAAAATTATGCCTCTTTACAGCAATTTGTGTGCATTCAACCCTTATATCATTAGATGGGTTGCTAACTGACTTACTGATAGAACTCATATAGTCAAAATAGGGGAATCCACCTACAACAGCAGACCTATAACCAGTGGTGTTCTACAGGGATCACTTCTGAGACCTCTACTGTTTGTAATCTATTTCTTCAAAGTACAATCAAAAACTAAAGGTCTGTGGCTGACAAAGTTTGCTGATGACTGCAAACTGGTAGCGGTCATAGAATCTCCAAAGGATGTCAATATTCTACAAGAAGGTCTTACACAAACAAATGATTGGTGCCAAAGTCATGGACTTAAACTCAATGCAAAAAATGTATGATCATTCCTTTCAGTAAAAGCGATGTTCCTGCTAACTATCACTTCAATAGCAACATCTTAAGCATGTACTCAGTGGTGAGAGACCTGGGCATACAAGTTGACAGCAAGACTACCATGTCTTCAAAATGATAAGAAGGGCATTCTATATTGCTCATCTCATAAGTAAGGGCATTGCCTCCAGAAAAAAAAAGGAGTTATTATCTCCCTGTACTCTTCCCTCATCAGGCCAATAACTGAGTACAATGCCCCTTTTGGTATGTACCTTTCAAAACACCTGCAGAAATTGGAGAAACCACAAAGGTTCCTCACAAGGAAAATTCAGGGTCTTCACAATCTGTCCTATGGGGGTCATCTGAAATCACTGTCACTTTATTCTGTTTCATATAGACTACTCAGAGGTGATATCTGCCTTGTATATAAGGCAAATTCTAACCCGGCGTTATTGGGAATGCTTCATATCCAAAACTCAAATGGTACACAGGTTACTCACTGTAATGACCTTAACCTGGTATGTGACATTAATAAAACCTGCAGGAGGGATAGATTTGTCTCCCAGAGGTTACCACACCTTTGGAACAGGCTTCCACTTCATGTCAAACAGAGCACCTCATTGGATCTCTTCAAACGCAATCTGGACGATTTGATGGGTGACTGTAAATTCACTCCGGAGGTTCTACATGTGTCCCTCTTGAACAGGGGCAATAGGTGCTGATCATGGAAATAAGGGTAAAAACTTGGCTATGCTTGTAAGGGCCCTAGGGCCATTAAACTAGTAACTTACTATAATCCTTTGTTCCTATGATCTGTGTGCCAGTTGGTAATCCAGTGAGTTAAGTTAGGACTTATGCCCAGTTCTGAGACTTTGTCAACAATACCTAAGTGGGATATTGTACTGAATGCTTTAGCCAGGTTAGGTAAGCAAAATGCACTATTTTTACCTCTTTCATAGCCATGATGACCCTCTAGAAGAAATCTGCCAGGTTAAGTACCCAAGACGTTCCCTTAACAAAACCAAACTGGAATGGGTCCAGCATCTATATGTTGTCAATGTTCTTGTTGAACATTTCCAAGCTAATTTGTTGCATGGCTTACATACTGGACTTTACAGACTGATGGGTCTCTAGTCCCCAGGGTCAGTTGCTGATCGACTCTTTTGAACAGGGTTGACTATTGTGGCCATCCATTCACCTGGCGTGTAACCTGTTTTGAAGCTGTAGGTGAACAGTGCGTCAAGTGCTCTTGCCAGATCATGTTTTAGGCTATTGGGATCTGAGTGAGATAAGATGGTATTTTGCTCTGTAGGAAAAACAGAAAAAAAAAAACATAGCAAGTGTGATTGTAGAAATGAAAGAAATGTGCCAGTTCAGTTTTGGAGCTCACTTTAAGCATGGCTAGAGTTTAGTGGCAGGCAGTTCAGAAATGGTAGAGGAATTGGAGGTGTCCAGCAACGGCAATTAAAAGAATCAAATGAGACTGCTTCTTAAATGCTGCCAGGCATAGCTAAAGTACCAGGAAAAAGTATTCACTAGTCTCTCCAGTTTAGTTTTCTATACTGTTTTTTTCTGTTTTTATCTGCTGACCAACAGGATTTCCTCCCTTAGGTCTTCAGTCCATCCTTTCTTGCTGAAGGAACCATACATGCTCTGACTGAGAGCTAGTTAATGGGGGCCATTTTCCAAGCAGTTATGCAGGATTTAGTTCTCCTTCTTACATATAATTAACCCTTTGATGCTTGATGCTGAGAAAGGGTGTCCTCATCCTACTGTCCTGAGAGTCTGAATGTATCTTTGCAGACTAGGGACACCTGTTTCTGGACAGGCCATTATAATCCCCAGGCCAGGGGCCACACAGTACCCTTCCCTACTATGCATCACACATCGCTACATCCTTATACCTAGCACCTGGTGGTTGTTATGAGTACGCATACCACTATGAATGCCACCTAAGCTCCTGTCTATTCATGCACATGCAGAAATGGCTATTATCAATAGTTTTGGAGTGCCAGAATCATGTTTCCAGTTCTGGTTGTATCCTATTTGCTGCACAAGCCTCATTTTACTGGTGACAGGTAGCCATCATGGCCATAACTTCCTCCCCTCAGGATAAGTGAGCCAGCATGGGCCCCTTAGTCTCAGCAACCCTGTCCAGCTCTCCCACTGCTCAAGTCACATCTGCAATTCAGGTCAGCGGGTTCTCAGTCAGGGCTCCATGCAGTGGTGCTAGACACAGCATTTAAGTTTTTTGCTGGAATTCAGCCAAATACTGATGCCCAAGAAAAAGGCAGATGTATGCATGAAAGAAGCTTGAGAGAGAAATATTTTGTAGTTTATAGACTGACGAAGCCATCTTCTGTAGTGAGCAGTGTTCTTGCAAGTATTCTAAATTAAATCCATGAACCACCAAGATACCAAGTTATAAAAAACATAAAATGCCAGGAACTCCACTTCTTGGAATGAAAGAAGTATAATTTATTCAGCGACTGCAGCAGTTGATTAGCAGCATCAATTAAACAGATCCACAAATTAGCGAACCAACAAAATGGAATAGCAGTTGGTATATTAACAATGAAATATAACTGTAACAGCACAGGAATCAATGTATCCTCACACTATTCTAAATTAAAGTTTAATAGCATTATTTACATTTAATGGTTTTGTGGGATTTATGAAAATGTAGCATTTCTAGACATACATCTAGTAGGTATGATCTTCACAGGTATTTGTATAGTAAAAGATTGGTACATGTACTTTTCTTGGACATCTGCAAGGATTTTGACACCATATCTCATAAAATGTTACTGAGAATGGTAAACACTGTGGTGTATAATTCTCTGACAAGTGCTGAAAAGTATGTAGATATCAGAAGAACTAATTAGTAAATCACAGTTAGCCAAATGTTGGGTGCACGATTGTGTGTGTGATTATTTTTGCCTTAATTTACAGGACTGTCATGGTGTTAACATGTACATTCCGCAGATACTTTACACATGTAATACAAGCTTTGGGAAGATATCCTTATGTATATTTAGAGCACTTGTCTGATTGGGGGAGGGGCTAATGTTGAGATGATATGAGAGGCATTCAAGGGAGTAACTATTGTTTTTTGTGCCATAATAATGCTGATGCCTAAGGTAATATGGTTTCCAGAGGGATCTATGGGCCAAAACTGCAGAAGGCGGAAATATGCTATTTATGATAGCTTAACAACTTGCAGTATGAATATAATGTTGGTGCGGACAGGGTGGAATACCTTCCATGGCACATTGTATGTATTGCTGGGCTTTGTATAATTCGCATGCCAGTGAGTTTTTTCCTGCTAATTAGTTTGTTGGTCATTTTGACATTGTTTGCTCAAGACAAGTTCTTCCTAGGTGAGTTATAACTGGTTATAGCCAATACCTGTGTACTGGGTTTGGCTGAGAGTGTATATCACAAGCTTATCCATACCCAATAATGTTAATAGCAGTGACATGTCACAATATGGAGCATAATAGTATCATCAATGGAAAGTTCTCTCTTCTTAGAAGGCAAAAAGAAACATGCTGCTATGTTCTACATGTTTATATCATACTGTATACTATATAGTTAGCTGTTCGGGATGAAAATTGGTTTTAGTGAATATTTAAATAATTAATTTTTCACTTGTTTGCATTGAAGGCATAGCTGCTATTTTACTGTGTAATTTTTACACAGCAGTAGTTTTGTGAGAATATGTAATCAAGATGATCAAACAAATGGATGCAGCTAGATAATTTATCAAAACACCTCTATTTTAGGTTCTTCATATTCAGGAAGCAGAATTAATAAAATTATACATTCTCTAGATCATTAGCATGCTGGTTAAAATAAGTTATTTGATAACTTAACACAAAATATTGGCCACACTGAAAACGTTTTAAAACAAATTCTTTAAGACAAAACCAAAGCAAGTTGTACTATATATATATATATATATATATATATATATATATATATATATATATACACACATACACAAACTGAGCTGTTAACACTGTAATGTACTCTGCAAAACTAGGATGGAATATTGCAAATTATTTGTTTCAACTCCTGCAGCATCTAGCTGCCACAGTACCTGCCAGTTAAAAGCCAAGTGTCTGTGACACTTCTAAAAAGTAAGGAAAACGTGTGCACTAAAAATCTTCAAATATGGTGTTACAAGTGTATTTCTTTATGAAACAAAAGATCATGTGGTTCATACCTGGGAATAAAATTATTAGGAAATAAGAAAAACAGAAAAGTTATGACCCATAGCTATAATAATTTATGTGGCAGTACCTATATTAGGAAAAAATGTTTTACAACATGCAGATTTTTGAAATTGCTGAAAATTGGCAATAGGGATCTTAGACATCCTGGGCACTGTATTCTAGAATCGACTTGAAGGCTATTCTGCCCCTAGAATTGACAGGTGTTTGATTCATGAGGAGACCTGCATTCCTGTCGGTAGGTACTCAGTGTGCTTTTGAGGGACACGTATGGTATACTGAACTGCAGTGCCATATAATGGCTATATCACTAGTGCACTGAAGATATCCTGCAATTTATTCCCTGTGCTGTGGGAGAGCTACATCATGAAAGCCATGTGGGCTGCATGGCAACTAGCCTGAGTAGCCACAAGCTGTGTGACACCTTGACGTTAGGACATGAACACCATCTAAACTTGCAGAACACAACAAGGCTGCTTGCATGCCTAGACAATCTAGAGCACCATAGGTGCCAGTGCAATAGCAGCAATGAGGCACTAGTGTATGAAAAATACAACTCAGTGCCCAAAATGCATATGGCACCGTGGGTGGCAAGACAAGGCTAAAATATCGCACCACATGGGAGGGGAGCCCGTGTTGTGGGCCTCAGGGTATCCATGCGACCCATGAAGAGTACAGAAGCAAACTATGTGTTCTGTTCTGTAGATCACTGGGTAGTAGGAGGCTGAAAACTGTTTTCTAACAGTATTTGGGGAAATGAAAGAGACAGATAGACAGACAGAGAGAGAGAGCTTAAATTTACTGCATTACAGAAAAATACACACCTGCGCACACACACATATATGTGTGTGCGCTTACACTTATAAATGTACATCTACATACATGCTTGAGTACACACACAAACACACACACACATGCTCACGCGTGCGCACGTGCACACACACACACACACACACACACACACACACACACACACAAAACCGTGCGTGTGTCTGAGTCTGTGTTTCTGCGTGTATATATGTACGCACTGTTGTTTCTTGTTTAAGTCAGTGTGTGTGCGCATGTGTGTGTGTTTATGCTTGTTATAATACTGCCCAGTGGATGATATGTACCTCACAGCATAGGGAATATTGTTTGGAATATCGGACTGAGATATACGAGATATATGGTGACATGGCTGGACCTTTAGACATCTTATTACCCTTTTTTTGAGTAGAAGCCTACATTTTAATCTTATTATTGACCTGTATTCTTTGACACATTGGACAGCAATATCCTCTTATGTTTTACAACCGTGGTGTGATGTACAGTATAATAGTCAACCCACAGCAGCATATCAGTGTAATACCAGCACACTGGAATTAATTTCAGCAAGTTATGGGCTGATTTTCAGTCTTCGTGTAGCTTTATCTACACATCTATATGATTTGTGTACCTACATGTGGCTTTAACAGTTTAAGTATATACATGATGCTAACTATATGCATGAATGGCCTCTGAGTAATATGGTTCTTACAATGTCATACTGCTACCTTTGCCAGTGCTGTTAAAGAAAGTAAGTGAGATGTTTGACAGAGCTCCTTATATAGACTCTGTACTTCAATAGTCACACTAGAAATGATGGAAATACCTGGAAGTACATGACTCAGGGGAAAATTTTCTCTGATCCGACCCCGAATGAGAAATTATTGGATTTCAGTGTTAGTCAACGATTATCCATAAGAGGGGCCATGAAGGTCTGTTTCTATAAATTAGGTCACCGCAGTGATTAAACAGTTCCAAACAACAAGCCTGCAAGAACAGATGAGTCTTGCTGAAATGTTGAAGATAATGTAAATTACTGAGGCATCGCTGTAAATGTGCCTTTTCAAATTTTAATTATTTAGTTGTTGTTTGTGTGTTTGCTGATTAAGATAATGTGAACAGCATAACTCATTTTCAGTTAAGAGCAGAGAAGAAAGGTTCCTCAGATTACAGATGGATATCTGTATGAGGAAGGTTTGAGCCCCAACCAGTGAAACTAGGGGGTGAGTGACAATACACTGGTAGAAAGTAATTTAAAGCTTTACAATTTTCACATATAATATATAGACAGAAGAGGTGTCATCCATTCATTCTTGGATTGTTTGCCTAATATATTTCGGGTTATCAGAGGATCTAAAGCCTGTTCTCACAGTAACACAAGGCAAAAATCATATCCTGGATGGGATAACTAGCCATAACAGGATGGGCTCACAATAAGTCAGTCAGAGCATGCACATCTATGGGCATTTAGGAGCATTGACAATTCACCCACAGCATGTCCTTGGAACATGGGAAGAAAATAAAGTACCTGATTAAAATCCAGTTGATGCAAGGCTGCAGTAGTATAGAGGAATAAGCAATAAACACTCACCATTAACTAGTGATTTAAGCTCTTGATAAAATTGGGAGGGGGAGATGAGGAACTGAAAGCACAAGTGCAAGTGGTTAAAACATTTTCAGATGATATAAGAATGTCATTTGGTCTTGATAAATGTCCAAAGGCAACCTTTAAAGCAGAAAAGCTGCAGCACCAAGAAAACATCAGTTTGGGACAGGAATGTAATATAAAAGAACCAGAGCAAGAGGGAGTGTATAAATATTTGGGAAATGATGAAGGATCAATGATAAAACATGAACAAATGCAAATAAAACTTAGTAAGTAGTACTTTAGAAGACTTAAACTTAAATTAATACTAACAACAACTATGTCATCTAGGAACAAAGTCCAAGATATAAACCAATTTGCTCTTCCTGTCTAATCTTACAGTTCTGTAGTGACTGGTTGGCCCCAAAAGGTGTTGGATAGTTTGGACAGGAAAACAAAAAGGGAGCTTCATGCTTGTCAAATGATTTATAAATATCATTGTATACCAAGAATATATTTTCCCTGTTCTGAAGGAGGTATGGGACTTCTCGAAATTGATTACATGTATAGATCTGCAATAGTGGGACTGCATACGTATCTGCTGACCTCACAAGACCCAAATATAGTAAAAGCATTGAAACATGAGAAGAATAAATCTAAGATGACTTCCCTACTTAGTTTAGCAGAAGCATATCGGCATCAAGCAGGAATGGAAATCAAACCAGAAGTAGATAAAAATCAGATAACAAATGAATGTATCAAAAAAACAAAAGAAAAAAATACAAGGTGAAGGATCAGATGAGAAGGCAATAAATGTGGAAAATTCATAAATATAGTTGTAAGTATAAAAAACTCTTGGAGCAACCTCATGTTGATCTGGACTGAATACAGGAATGGTTAAGAAGATGTGAATTGAAACTAAAAGATGAAAGGTTAATATTGACGGCCAAAGATCGTGGACTACATTCATGTTGGTTTACAGATTCCCTTGAATATGTGGGAGAAACAGACAACTGCAGGTTTTGTAAAACAGAATTGGAAACAGTTTATTTTATTTTATTTTATTTATATATTTTATTTTATTTATTTAACATTTGTTGACCGGGATAGTCCGACTGGATGCATGTCCATTTTCAGAGGAGGCCAGGGGAGAAAAGCTCCAATGGTAAGCAGATACAGTATTACATAATACCAGCATTACATATTACAAACAGACTATTTACAGAGATTACATAAGTAAGCAAGTTAAACAAGTTCCACAGGTTAGAGTTAATCCCGAGCATAAGTCAGGATTAAATTAAATTACACAGTAAGATAGTTAACAGATTTTTATACATTCTAGAGAGAGTTAGCCAGGCTTGATACATTGGCATAGTCAGTTAAGTGACAAATGTTGTTTGAGTCTAGTTGTAAATTGACCTATGGTGGAAAGTAAGGTAATATCAGCTGGAAGAGTGTTCCGGGATCTACTTACAGAGTTTGCAAAGAGAGAGGCACCGGCTGTGTTATTAATTTTGCTAGTCTGAATTAGTAGTTTGTTAGAGGATCGAAGCAGTTTAGGATTGTTATAAGGGGTGATAATATTTTTGAGTGCAGGAGTATTGTCCGGATTATAGAGGATTTTATAGGCCATAATCAGTTGGTTATACTGGATTAGGCTGGGTAGTTCAAGCCACCCAAGCTGATTTAGATTGATGCAATGATGTGTCCTAAAAGGCAGCCCAGTGGCAAACCTGGCAATGTGATTGTAGCAAATTGAGAGTTTGTTAAGGACAGTCTTGTTTAAATTCGAGAGTAGAGGGGATGCATACAGAAGGGTTGAAAGAAGGTGAGAGCGAGTTATGGCAATTTTAGCTGGAGGGGTTAGGAAGGCTTTTATTGTGTGAAGTGACCCTAGTTTTTATTGATGGTTTTGATAGTTTGATTAACATGTAGGTCGGATTTTAGATTATTACCTATGATGACACCTAATAGTTTTGTAGAGGGGTCAGGGGAGATTATTGTGCCATCATTTGAATTTATGGTAAAGGTGAAAGCGGTGGACCAACATGTTGGTGAAAATAACAGCATTTTAGTTTTTTTGGGATTTAGGATCAGACAACGTTCAGAAAGCCAGTTTTCTATTGTATTAAAGGTGGTCTGGGTAGCTGACCATAACTCTATTGGAGATGTGGCTGGGCAAATCAGAGTAGAGTCAACAGCATATTGGATACAGCTGACTTTTGGGATGACAGTATAAAGGTCATTAATGAAGATGGAGAACAGCAAGGGCCCTAGTATAGAGCCTTGTGGAACTCCAAGGGTGTTAGGTAGAAGGTTAGAGAGTTTGTTCTGCCAGAGGACAGCCTGCTGTCGACCATTCAGGTAGGACTGAAACCACTGAAGGGCTCTAGTATCTAGACAGAATGTTTGCAGGGTGTGGATTAAAAGTTGGTGATCAGCCATATCGAATGCCTTGGAAAGATCCAAGAAGAGGGCTGAGGATATCTAATTATTGTTGTGATTATGGCTTATGGTGTTGGTAAAGGCTAGGAGGGCTGAAGTAGTGCTGTGATGAGGATGGAAGCCATGCTGAGTGTCTGCCATAAGGTGATTCTGTATTAGGTGGTGCATGAGTTGTCTATGAATACATTTTCCATAATCTTTGCAAGTGGAGAAAGTATAGCTATTGGCCTATAATTGGAGAATTCAGTAGAGCTGCCTTCTTTGTGAAGTGGGATTACATAGGATATTTTCCAGAAGATGGGAATTTTAGCTTCTACTATGGTTCGATTGATTAGTATTGAGACGGGGTAAGCAATAGCATCAGCTGATTTTTGTAGGTACTCGGCAGGGAGTTGATCAGCAAAAAGTGTAGTGGGTTTAATTTTTTGATCAAGGTACGGATAAGTGAAGTGGCGACTGATTGGAAGCTGAATGTGAGTAGGTTTCTAGGGGTGCAACTTTCAGGACCAGGGGAGCACATCTTCTTGCTGGTTGTGATATATTAATGGCAGAAGGACTGTATACTGAAAGGCGTAATAATGTGGCAAGACTGTTGCATTGGGGATTGTGGAAACATTATAATATTGAAGTAGCTGAAAAGCATTGGAAACATGAGTTTATATCACATGGGATCACCCATTACCAGCAGTTCATAAAATATATGCAAGAAAACCAAATATAGTAGTGCATGAAAAGAAGACAAAAGTAGCACTGATCATTGAAATCACTGCACCTAGTGACTATATTGTCTTACGTACAGAGACACAAAAAAACACAGTCAAACAAAAACAAAAGTCTAATGCCACTAAGAAAATTAAAAAATGGTCCAACCACTGCAGTAAGGTGCCAATAATTTGTTAAAAGAGACTAAAGTCACACAACAGATGAGCGCTTCTGTCTCAAATTCGAGACGTGGCTTCCTTTTTTATTTTAATGTTGTGAAGGTGCTCATAAATTCTATTCTTTAAAGCTCTCTGTCTTTCCAGTATAGAATGCTAAACACCCTCCACATTGAGCTAAATATACCAGTTGATTTGTGTTACAGTTCCCATTATCAAAGTAAAGCTTACACTCCATCCCATTTTCTAAATTATGGTCTTTTTTATTAAAATAAAATAAAAAAGGAAGCCAGTGCTTTGTACAAACACTCCACACTTTCTGCTAATTTTACAGGTTTTCAGTTTGGTATTTTAGAAACTGTGAAAAAGAATCTCAGTTCAAGTGACTGGAAGTTAATGCTGTTAAGAAAGGAATTAAAATGGCAACTTAAGATTAAAAGCTAATTCTTTTCCTGGTTTGAATGAATCAGTAAACCCTATTTTAAAAGAAAAGGCTGCTTTTGAATAATGGGTTTGAATAGACTAACTGACTTTCCATAAAGGTACGCCTGAAATTATGGGTTAACATAATGTATAATTAAAAAGTGCATGTGATTAATGATTAACAACCAATTAGTTAATGGTATAAAAATATGGGATGTGTTTAAGTATTTTATCTGAAGAAGTCTCAAGTTCGAGACAAAAGCGCTCATCTGTTGACTAATTTTAATCTCTTTTAATAAATTATCAGCACCTTACTGCAGTGGTTGGATTGTTTTTTTTAATTTTCATAGAGGTCCAGAGACACAAAGTCATAAAATACTAGGATTTGCAGGCAGAAATGAGGGCAATGTGGAAGAAAGATACCCAGACAGTTCCAGTAGTAGTAGGAGCAATGGGTCTTATAAAAAAGAAATTGCAGTAGTACTTAGATATGTTACAGATATATGCAACTCCATACAAATTCCAGAAGGAGTCATTATTGGCCACAAGGAATGGGGTCCATTCCAGTCAAAGTATTAGAAACTGAAAAAGATTTGGAGAAATTAAAAAAAGGAGGAAGGAATGTGGACACTGGGAAAATATGCAGATTTCACACAAAAGGAATTACAGTCAAGAAGCAAACTAGAGAACTAAGTGCCAAAAATCAGCAACATCAACCCCTGCACTATAATGCCACCCAAAATATGTATTGTGTAACACAAGAAGAAATTAAAAATATATATAAAAATTATGATAGGAGAAACAGTACATTACCAATATAAAATTACTTATATTTATTTATTTTATTTTATTTATTTGCAGTTTGTTTTCCAGGATAGTCTTTTGGGCTGCAAGGAGCCTGTTTTCAATGGAGTCTTAGGGAGAAAATCTCCAGAAAAAAAAATACAGATACATAGGAAGGAAGTATAAAATCCATAGTAGTACAAAGTACAGCCAAGTAAAAATAAGTATATAAAACACAAACGAGTAAACAGTGAACAGAATAAGTGATGTGCTATGCCAGTTACTGGTGTGATTAAGTGCCACACTTTTTAATGGTGAGCCACATTTAGTTTGCTGATGTACCACACTAGTTAGTGGAGACTCGTCAGTTGTTTGGTGATGTACCATACTAGTTCATGTTGAGTCAACAGTGATTTGTTGAACTGCTACACTACTTAGTAGCAATTGCAATGGTATAGTGATGTGCTGAATTAGTTAATGATGACTCCACTGTGGTGTAGTGATGCACCAAACTAGTTAGCAGTGATTCAAAAGAAGTTAAGTGATGTGGTACAGTATTTAATAATGAGTCAGCTGTGGTATGAAGGGAAAAAGAAAAGAATATCTGAACAATGCAGTGTAACATAGAGTGTGGAAAGAAGTCAAATAGAGAGTCATGAAAAATCATCAGGGATATGACACAGAATTATATGAGGATATGAGATCAGTTACACTTAGAAGTGGAATGAATTTGCAATGTTTTCTGGGATGAGAGATTGTTACTGATTGACCTGACTGAAATAAGTAAGCAACATGTTCCAGAGATTTGACAACAGTAGAAAAAGTATAATAATGGTAATGGTTCTTTGCCCAGAAAATGTGAGGAAATCTGAGGATTTTAGACTTTAGACAGCATGGTCAATTGTACCATAGTCACAGGGACTGAAGTGCAGGACATCCATTTGGATTGGTGAGGAGAGAGTGGGCTATGTTTAGATGCATGATGGCTAAGTAATGCTCCGTTGTGAAAGGCAGTGATGCATTTTACTGGGGTGAACAGCAATGAATGCTGTGACTCTGTTGCAACTCTGTTTTAATCTGATGCTGCTGTGCGACAGGGTACTGATCTTATGAGAGACATGGATACATTCCATTTGACTACCTGTCAATACCTAGCAAGATAGTTTGAGAACCACAGATTTATTTGTTTATCTTTTGCCAAATGGGTAAGTGGACTGGAACGTAGACACTATTTTCACACAATCTGGATAACAGGGACATAGGGACATGCAATATATCAATGGACTGTTTGGAGTAGCCAGTGAAGCAGTATGGAAAGAAATGAGAGTATCACAAAACCCCAACAAAGATGAGGGAAGGGCATGTAAACTTCACAGAACAGCAAAGGTCAGGAATGAGTCCCAAGCCATGCAAGCTAAGAGGCACAGATCATATCTCTGAGCCACCAAGCTGCCCATTAGGGAATAGGTATTTAAAGATTTAAACTAATCTAGGAAGACAGAGCCAAGAGAATCATAAGACTTAGTTTCTCGCAAATACATTCATTCAAAATGAATAAGAATCATTTTGTTACAAGGACCTAGAAGGAAATCATGCTGTGCATTTGTTGGAGGATACATAGTTCAGTGGATATTTACTGATGCATCTTTCATGTATTTTTCAGAAAGGGGAAAAGGAAGAGTGAACAGAAACTGGTTAGGTCAATCATGTCACCTCCTTTCTGAAGAGGGACATTAGCAGAGATCTTTCAGGTTTGTGGAAAGTAGGACTGGTTTATGGAATGGTCTCTAAGAATAGAAATGACACAGACAATAGCTTCAGTGACCGATTTTTTTTTTATTCTGCTGGAAGATTGTCTTCTGCACCAGCTGTAAACTTTAGATTTGTTAAATGTTTCCAGACGTAGGGTGATTTGACAGGTGAGTGTTGTAGTGCTGGAGCATAGACTACCAAGTTGCTTATGTTATCTACCATATTAGCGGGTAGTATTGTTATCAGTATATATTATTTAACATAATTTTTTCCTGAATTCACAGTGGGATTTGAAAAATGATTAGACTATCCACAAAGTATTTTGAGATTTCAGTGGTGGTTGCTGGCTAGGGACTAGCATGAGATAGGTTTAGTAATGCTCATAAAGTGAGAAATGAAGGAAATCTGAAATTCAGTGGAAAAGGAAAGTGACAAGGGTAAGCTTTGTAGCAGGTCGAATTTATTTACATTGTATTTTATAGGGCAGATTGTATTCACTGCTGATTTGTGTATAAAAGGATCTTAATGTGAGAATTAAGAGAGGGTTTAATCTAGTAGTACCATGTAAGGGTAAAGCATACCTCTCAACTTTTTTGCTTATGAAATGCTGACAAAGCCAGAAATAATGGGGAAATAAAGGGACACATTTATTTATTTATTTTTATTTTACATTTGATTACTGAGGAGGTCTGACTGGACAGAACTGTTTGTTTTCAGTGGAGACCCAGGAAGAAAAGCTCCAGAAACAATTATTAACATACTATATATAATATATTTACATGAGCATTGTGGTTTACACATACAGTTATAATTTAGCAGATAATATCTGATTGCATAAGATATTTACATAAGCATAGTGGTTTAGACATACAATTAAAAGTATAGCAAGTAGTAACGTGATCATTGTTCATACAGTATGTTTAGTAAAGATAATCCTGAAGATAAAATAAAGATAAGAGAAGAAAGAAAAAACTAAAAATACTAGACAGTTTGTCAAAGGAGGAGAATATAGACAAGTTCATATGAGGCTCATTGACATTTTAAGGGAAAGCGTTTTAACTTTGTCTAGGGGAGAGTTAGTGGGTATAGATGGGATAGTGGGGAATAAGCAGCAGTGAGTTGGTAAGTAACGTGTCATAATAAATATAGTGCATCTGTGGGAGTTTTAAAGAAGAGGTTGGATAGTGGGTAGGGCAAAGGTGTTTAAATATGTCAGTCAGTTGCTACGCAGTTGCATATCCACAAGTTGTTTAGATGGGAAATAAGCTCTTTTTTGAAGATGGTTTTGCTAGATCGTACCCTGATTTGTACTGGTAGGGGGTTCCAAGTCTTGGCAATGTTACTAGAATACAGGGAGTCACCAAAGCTGTAATGACTTTTGGAGATTATGATTAGTGCCTTGTTAGTGGATCTAAGTTTTTGGTTATTGGAGTAGAGGGTGATCAGGTTTTGTAAGGCTGGAGTTTTGTCAGGTTGGTACAGTACCTGGTGAGCTAAAATAAGTTGGCTTAGAGCTAAGGTGTTTGGGAGTTCCAGCCAAGAAAGCTGTTTGGTAGGAGGAGCTTGTGGTGAATTTTGCTATTTTGTTGTAGCATACTGATAGCTTGTATAAATCATTCTTGTTTAGATTAATTAGGACAGGAGAAGCATACAGTAAGGTAGGGAGAATATGGGTACGAGCTAGAGTAACTTTACTGTTGCTGGTTAGGAAGTTTTTACATCTGTAAAGAGTGCCTACTTTTTTTGTTGACTTTGGTTATTGTATGAGCTATGTGTTTGACAAATTTCATATTATTGTCAATAATGAACCCTAGTAATTTGATTTGTGTGATGGGGACGATAGGAGTACTATCTGATGCAGAAACAGGGAATGGGGGAGTAGGTGCTGCTGCTTTGGAAGGATGGAAGAGCATAAGTTAGGTCTTTTTAGGATTTAGTATTACCTGGGAGCCAGGTTTCAATGGATGTAAAGGCTTCATGGGTCTTGATGTGAAGTTGTTGGGGGTGGGGGCAGAGCAGATTAAGGTGGAGTCATCAGCATATTGAACCAGGTTTCCTAGAGAGGAAAATCCAGAACAAATGTTATATATTGCTCTTAACAACTTATATAGTTGTAAGAATAATGGCTCTTGCATTAACATGCATTTTCTGAAGGATATGAAGTTTTAAACTCAAATATCTGAAACTGAGTCAAAAGGCAACCACAAAACGAAACAATCGCCACCAGGAAGTCAGCCAAAGCTCTTTATTCCAAAACCAAGCAGACAAGGCTGTCACCAGCCACGAAAAAACATGTAAACGCCTTAATCCTCTGATAACGGACAGTATACGTTTTCGTCAGATTCTCGACTTCTTCAGACAATCAGTACATTCAATTAATACAGTATATATAACGTTGACCATCAATTGATTAATTGAAATTATTCGTCCAGCACCATGATTTCAAACACGGAAGAAAATATCAACGGGCAGACGAGTTTCGCTAGCTGTACCCCTGGTTCCACCATTTGCACGGCTGGCAAGTATAGCAGCTTTTCCCTTTATCAGAGGATTAAGGCGTTTACATGTTTTTTCGTGGCTGGTGACAGCCTTGTCTGCTTGGTTTTGGAATAAAGAGCTTTGGCTGACTTCCTGGTGGCGATTGTTTCGTTTCGTGGTTGCCTTTTGACTCAGTTTCAGTTTGGTTGCAAACTCAAATATCTATCATTATTTAGTGACTGCAATCTTATCCCCACTCCACAAAGGGGGGGCCACCACTGATCCCGGGAACTATCGCCCTATTAGCCTGATGAGCCTGGTCTGCAAGGCCATTGAATGTATCATCATGGAACTCATAAACAAAGACATTGGTAACCTCCAAAATCTGGATCCCACCCAGTTTGGGTTTGTGAAAGGCAGATCATGCCTCCTGAATCTGATTCACTTCTTTGAGGCAGTCACCAAAGCCATAGATGAGGGTAAGGTGATTCACACAGCCTACCTTGACCTCGCCAAGGCTTTCGACACCATCCCCCATTCTGGAATTATAGCTAAATTCACTAAACTAGGTATAAATTCCTACGTCACAAGATGGGTTGCCAACTGGCTCACTGACAGAACCCACACTGTAAACGTTGCAAACTTCAAATCTGACCTCAAACCAGTGACAAGTGGAGTACCACAGGGTTCAGTCCTGGGACCTCTCCTGTTTGGTATCTACTTCTCTGAAGTACAGGCTAACACAGAAGAGCTCTGGCTAATGAAGTTCGCAGATGACTTGAAACTAGGAACCATAGTGGATTCCCCAAATGATGTGGAAATCCTACAGAAGGGCCTTGCTGAGACAGATGTCTGGTGTCAGAGCCATGGCCTCAAGCTCAATGCCAAAAAGTGCATTGGCATCCCCTTTGGTAAAAACTCTGTACCCATGAACTACTACAAAGACAGCAGTCTACTTAACACCAAATGTGTGATAAGAGACCTTGGGACTCAGTTGGACAGTAGTCTGTCCTTTGATAGTCACATCGTCACAGTAGTCAGGAAGTCCTTCTACATGGCACACCTCATCATAAAAGGGTTCATATCCAGGAAAAAAAGAGGTCATTGTTCCCCTCTACTCGACATTCATTAGACCCATTATAAAGTACAACGCCCCTTTTGGAATGTACCTCACAAGACATCTGCAGCATCTGTAAAGGCCACAGAAGTACCTCACAAAGAGGCTTACTGGCCTCAAACAGATGCTCTACACTGACCATCTCAAAAAAACTCCTGCTTTACTCTGTAGCATATCACCTAATCTAAGGTGATCTCTGCCTAAGATATAAAGCTATGTCAACCTAGAGCTGTTGAACATGCTACACCTAAAGAAATCCCAATCCCTCTGATATACATGCTCTAGGGACCTAAACCTTCACCACAATAAACAGGACATGCTGGAGGGATAGATTCTTGTCCCAGAGACTTCCCATACTCTGGAACAGGCTACTCATCTATGTCAAGCAAAGTTCTTCATTAACACTCTTCAAGAAAAATCTTGATGAATGGATGGGGAATAGGAAATACACCCCAGGGATCACTTCTGTGTCTCTGCTCAACAGTGGCACAGGAAAATAACTTTCTTGGGTGGCGTAAGCCAGGGAGCCTTGTTGGCTAGGCTTACATAGGCCCTCGGGCTGATAGCCTAGTTCCTACATATGAACCTATGAATCTATGAACCAGACAACCACAAATTTTGCTAGGAACAGACCAAAAATATAAGTTAAGAATCTAGACATTCTTCACAATTCTGGTCAGTTGAGAGGTATAGTAAAGTAATAGGTATTAATAGGATGCTGGTAAGCATTGTATGGAGAGATAAGTTAGGAGACACATGTGACCATCCCATTATACACAATACATATAAGGCCAAATCTGTTGGAACAATTCATTATGTTCTGTAAAAGTTTACACTTGAAGATTAGATAAGTCACAAACATGAGGGACCTATCATGCTGAAAAGATTTAGAACACTGAGCGAGTATACTCCCTAACAGAGAGAAATACAGGAGAAATGGGATATGGCATTGATGGACTGCATTGTTAGGGAACAGCTAAGCACAAAAGGCTTACAGAGAACAGTAAAAGAGTTGTAAGCAGAAGTGGCAACCAAAGGGTTGATAACTGGAAGATAATATTAATCAGCATTATTATATGCAGTGAGCAATGGAGATTCTGATATGTATGGCCTGAAAAAATAGTGGTGTCATCTTGCATGCACTTGCACAGAACTCACTCGGGCAGTGATCTCTGAATCAGAGTAGTTATGTAAGAGAGTATGGAATGAAACCCTACATGGGGAGGGCGCATTTGTTTATTACATTTGATTATAATTTGAGCAGTTCAAGCACATGCATTATGCGAATATTTTTACTTGAGCTGTTATTTATGTGATCTTCTGATTGAGTTAGTGTGCTGTGAGTCTGGCATGCAAATATACAAAGCATCTAGAGCAGATAAAGGAAAAGAGTGGCAAAGGAAAAAACAGTTACTGAAAGGCTAGCTACAACATTCCAGTGGACTCAGTGGGCCCAGTTCTTTTTTGTTCACTGTAGTCTTATATTCATATATTCATATTATGACTATATCAGTATATGATGCCTATAGTATTGTATTGAATTTAGTTTCACGCAATACAGTAATATTGTTGATACAGGTCTTTAAACTGATTAAAGAGCATCTGACAACACAGCAGTGCTCTGTTTCAGAAAAGTCATAGGAGCATTTTTTAAAAGACCTGACGCAGTTAAGTGATGCCGTAAGATAGGCAGAAAACACTGGTTCACAATTCATTACAAAGTTTTGGACATGGAAATGTCACATCCCAAAATTGCCAAATTCAGCATTATTACTCATGTGATGATTTCCATTCAACTGAGCTGTACATCACAGTATTCTACAAAATATGGGCAGCTAGGTTAGAGCAGCAGATGAGCTGTTTAGATTTGAAATTCCCCAGTAACAAATCACAATAAAGTTATGATGACCCTTCCACAAACCATGTCTGAGACTCTGTAGGACATGTCAGCCATAGAAATTACTGAGATGATATAAAAAAGTCTGGGGTTAAAACTGAGCCCTAGCATCCCCAAGGAAGAATAAGTACACACAGAGACAAAATGATGAAAAGCATGACAAATGCTAAGTTTATTGCATCTGCAAAGATACTTGCTTTTTTTTTTTTTTATTAACAAAAGTTCTCAGTGGGAGACATGAACTCTGCAGCTGATGGCAGTTGGCCAAGGGAATTTTGTACGTTGTGTTCTAAGTAAAATTTACAAAGATATCTTCATGCATCTGAAGAGCTGTTAACTACTTTTTCCTCACTGCTGACTACTTTTATATGGAGACAAGATGTCCGCAGGAGCAAGCAATTAATATTGAGAGTTCTGAACATCATTTGCCGAGGAGAATGCAAAATGTAAAGGTACAATGGTAAGCATCTCAGTAAAAAAATAAAAGCCTGAAATTTTGCAAAGTGAATAAGAGATAGTGGCCTCCCCAGCAACTTTAATACTTTAATGTATTCAATATAACAGTGCACAATTTAGTTTTCTTTAAAGGTAGCCAGTGCCAGTTAATGTTTTATGAAAGCATACAAGTTGTTGTTCACATCTCGTAGGGGAATAGAGGTAATAAAAGAAAACACAGAAGTAGGAAATAAGGCAAGACCCTTATTAGAAAACCTGTCATTTAAGATCATATAAATATATATTTATAACTTGTCAGTGCTAGATATACTTGTCAATATTAGGCATAGATATGGAATGAAAGTCAGCTGTCACTCTCAGGGTGGGAAATCACTATGTTGTTAACACTGTATAAAATATTTAAACATTGTCAAAATTAGTTTTACACGGAATCTTCAGCATGATATTTTAATATCACTTTCACATTTGAGTAAAACCTCAATGATAAGAACGTTTTCTAACGAACAAGAAAGTCTCTTCAGGAAAGATAATTGGCATGTTTCAACAGTAAATAATCTGATTCAAATTCACAGCTCATTTTATTATTTATCTAGTAATAAAGTCAGCAATTTTAAGACAGGTGCCTCCAGAGAGAAGATGCCTGCCAGAAGAAGACTGAATAAGATAAGTAATTGTTTTTTAATCTTCAGTCACTTAAAACTAAAATCACCTGTTCAGACTATAGACAGTGAAAGAACCTCTACAGACGCACACTGCAGCAATATATCCAGTATGATTTATCAGTGTATCAGGAATCTTATACACATTTGCAGCTTAGGCCTTTCCAAGCCCAAACCATGTGAAGTATTGACTAGTATTAACAAGAACATCTAACTTGAAATGGAAATATCTGTGCAGAATTGATGCAAAAAATGGAATAAGTTCATTATTCTCCAACCTTACACATGGATCCTGTGTTTTGAAATGTTTGTGACTAGTTTAAATGTGACAAAAGGAGATACTGCCAGCACAGCTAGTTGGAATTTAGTAAATAATGTCATTGGTGAATATCAAAATGATTTATACAAGATGTTTGCGTTACAACAAATGTTTTAGAACTCTATGTCATGAGTATATCAAACTGCTTGTACAGACCTGTGTGTTGAAAAGGTATTTGCAAAGTGCTGTGTTTAAAATGTAACCACAGTGTGCCCTACTGGAAGAGAACAGAAATGTACATGCACTGTTGTAACTGCTTAAAATTATATATTTAACTGTGAAAACTGGAATACAGGAGGTTAACATCATTCCAGCAAACCTTAGAAAAATACCTGAAATTAAATTAATTTATAGGCTACGCAATAAAGAGGCTATCTCTCATGTTTATATTGCAGCTAGAGACACAAACTCTGTACTAGGAAGGTTTCTGTATTGTCCTTGGAGTTAACTAATTGCTACTTTTGAAGCATGAAGGAATGCAATTGTTTTATGACTTCCAGCATCAGCCAAAGATCTGAGGAAAAGCTCTTGTTTGTATATTTTTACAGGTAGATGCTAAATGCTGCCAACTTCTAACAATGGGGGGTGTTGGCCTAGGAACTAGAAGTCAGATGACCAGACATTATGTCATTCCACAAGCTATGCCAGCAGTAATATTTTAGATATTATTTTGAGAAGTCTCTGAGTAAGACAGAGCATTCTGCATTATGTCTTGGACCTGGCAACAGCAAGAACCATTCACCACAACATCTGCCTTCCTCTAATGAAGCAAGTTTCTAGGGAACAGTATAATTCCCTTAAATACAGTCAAGAATATAGAGCAGCTTAGTTTAGATCTTTTTCTTTATTTGTGTGAGCTTGTACTGCAATGTTATGTTAAATATATCCTGTGGATTTGAACTCTGATGTCATCATGTCACTGTGAATATATGTTTTGTATTGTATTCTTCTTTTATTATTTATTATTAAAACTATTTAAACCTTTCACTGTGGCTGATCTGTGTTGAGATATTCAAGTTTTGAGAGTATTTGCATATTTATTTGGTGACACCATGTGGTACATTCTTAATAGCCTTGCTCTTGGTCAAACTGCCATTTGTATTAGTATTAATATTACATATAGTAAGATTGGGCACCCTATGTTGGGGGCCTTAAAGCAGCTGATAAGGAGTGACTGGTGGCAGTGGAAACTACCTTATAGTCCAGGCAGAAGGGGGCATAGTTAGTAAACCTGTTCCAGCCTTTCCCAGGTGTGTGTGTGTGTGTGTGTGTGTGTGTGTGTGTGTGTGTGTGTGTGTGTGTGTGTGTGTGTGTGTGTGTGTGTGTGTGTGTGTGTGTGTGTGTGTGTGTGTGTGTGTGTGTGTGTGTGTGTGTGTGTGTGTAAATCAAACCTCATAGAGTGTGTGTGTCAGCTACTTGGGCAGGGACACAAAGCACTGGTTGGAAAGAGAGGGTGCTGGAGGTCTTGGCTTGGTCACTCAGCTGAGATTTTAACTCTATAGCTGTGCCAGAGGGGAGTTTTATTGGGGATCTGGAGGAAGAGGGAGAAACCAGCCTCGGACTGACTGTGGTCTCTGTGTATTCTTAAGGCAAATTGCACTTGATGCAGAGAGCTGCATCTGGAAATAGTGTGCATGTACCTGACATCCTCCTAGTGAACATCTCCCACTGTTGCCAGTGGTGAGGATTGAGGCTTCTTGATTACTTGTCTAGTGGAGGTTCGTCACATTTCGTGTCAGTGGTGGGATCACCACATCCAATATTGGGATTCAGTGGTGTGAATGTTGAACTCCTGTAGCCTGTAAACAGTGGTCAATAAAGAAGGTGTTTGTACTCTCAAAAAGCAACATGGTAGACATTCCAAGTTTCATATCACAATAGTTTTATTTATTTTTTGCTAGCTTAGTTAGTCAGGAAGTGCAAGCAAGGATGTCAGTGGATGATTATGGCAAGCTGACAATGAGCCAGTTGGCTAATATGTGCCATGCCAAAGGACTGGGGCATGTCAACCTAACTAAGGGAGAAAAGATTACAGCCTTAACCACAGCTGCATCACAGACCAGCAACCAGGAGGGCAACTGGCCTTGGGGATGTACAATTCTCAGAAAATAGTTCAGCTTTGCCTCAGAGGATTTAAAAATCTATCTGGAGTTAAAGAGACTTGAGCTGGAGGCCAAACATTTGGAAATAGTATCAACAGAGAGACAGCAGTGTTTGGAGGCTGAAAAAAATGAGAAGCAGAAGCAACATGAAAAGGAGATGCTTAGTCTTTGCCAGGGTCATGTCGGTAATGGGGCAGAGAATAACTGAACCACAGAAGCAATGAAGGTCAGTAAATTTCTTTCACAATTTACAGAGGGTGATAATTTTGATAGTTTTATTCATATGTTTGAAAGGATATGTAAACAGTATAATATTGACCAAGGGCTCTGGGTGTGGTTTCTGACCCCCATACTCCATGGTAAAGCTGTAACTGCTGCTTCTAAATTGTCTGATACTGATTGCTTAAATTATAATACAGTTAAAAATTGTTTATTGAAATGATTTAACACCTGTAGCTTATAGAAAAAAGTTTCATGAGCATAGACACAAGGCAGATGAAAGTGTGTGTGGATATATTGCTGAGTTAAGTACTCATTGTATTTTCATAGGTGGGTGAGTGGGTGTCAGATCACCACTTTTGAAGGGCTGGCAGACCTGTTGGTGAGGCAACACATCCTTAGCACTTTACCTGAGGCATGAGAATCTGGTTGGCAGATAGAGAATGCAGCACCGCATATGAATTGGGGAAAAAGGGAGACCTATACCTAGCAAGCAGGGCATCATTGCATAGGAAAGGGACACCCAGTACTGTACATGGGTCTAAGGGAACCCATGATGGGCAGACTAAACTGCCTCAACAGAATCTGTCAGTAACAGGGGAAGCCACTAGTTCAGGTACATGGCAAGGATCAAAGGTTAAATGTTTTAAATGTAGCCAGTGGGGCCATGTAGCATATAGAAAGTCATGGAGGCAAGGTGGGGAACAAAAGGTAGGGAAGCCAGCAAGTGAGAATGACAGAATGCCAGTGGTAAGTTGTCTGAAGAAAACAAGGGCACCAAACTACCGCAAGAGGTTATATCTTATGTTAGTATATGAGAAACGGGCCACTGCTAAGAGAGATACAGCCTCTGGCCTAACCATTGTGAAGCTTGCAATGGTTAAAGAGGAGTACTACTTGCTTGGGCACTCTACTCAAGTCAGAGCTTTAGGAGGGACCCCATTCCAAATACCTTAGGTTAGGGTTAACCTTGACTTGGATGGTGGAAAAGGAAGGAAGCAAGTAGGTATGTTTGAGGATAACCCTGCAGATATCCTTATAGGGAATGATTTTGATAATGCAGTACCTTGTGTGCATGCAGTTACATGCAGTCAGGCTTGGAGACAAGCATGTGGGTCAGGTACCCTGGGGCAACCCAGACTGACCATACACTTGCAGCCAGGAATGGTGAGGTGGCTACTTCAGGGAGGGAGCTACCCAGTAGCAGTGAGACTGAAGGTGGGACACAGCTGCTGGTGGGTAGTGATGTTTTTTTGTACAGAGTGACTGCAAGGGGAGAAGTAGGTGGCAGTACCCAGGCTGACAGTGAAGCAGAGCTGACAGATGATACCAGACTTCTTGTGGAAGGGGAGTGGGAAGGGTTACAAAGAGAGAGTTGAGACAGGCTCAGCTCTGAAACCCTACATTACAAGGCCAGAGAGAGGTAACTGGGGAGGTGCCTGTTTTTCAAGGAAAAGGGGAATCTGTATACTTGGGCAAAGAGTTACTGTATAGAGAGTGGACCCTGAGGAAGGGCTAGAGGGTGAGAGAATACAGCAGTTGGTAGCATGCAGTGCCTACCATCTAGCACTTCTAGCCATAGCCCATGACGTTCCCTTTGCAGGTCATATGGGCATAAAGCATACCAAGAGACATATTATGCAGAACTTTTATTGACCTGAGATCTCCAGAGATATAACAGGGTACTGCAGGACCTGTAAGCAGTACTAAAAAGTAGGCAAGACAGGAGACAAGGGTAAAGCTCCTTTGATGCCTTTGCCTGTGATTGGGGAGCCATTTCAGAGGGTAGCTGTGAATATTGTAGGGCCTCTGAGTACCACAAGTTCCACATGGAAGAAGTATATCCCAGTGGTAGTAGATTATGCTACCAGGTACCCTGAGGCAGTAGCCCTGTCATCCATTGAGTCAGAAAAGGTGGAAAATACATTGTTAGAGATTTTTAGCAGGGTAGGTTTCCCAAAAGAAAAACTGACTGACAGAGGTGCCAATTTTATGTCAGACCTGCTTGCTTGTCTGTGGAAGCACTGTGAGGTAAAGCACCTAAGGACCACTCCTACCATCCCCAGACTAATGGTGTTGTGGAGAGGTTAACTCTATACTAAAGACCATGCTACAGGCATTTGCAGACCAGTGCAAGAGGGACTGAGACAAATATTTGCCCCATCTATTGTTTGCTTACAGAGAGGTGCCCCAGGAATCCACAGTTTTTTCACTCTTTGAGTTGCTGTATGGGCATAGGGTGAGGAGGCCTCTAGATTTGATTTGCGATGAGTGGGAGGGTAAGTGTGAATTCCACAGGGAGTCTGTTTCAGCATATGTCCTAAACCTTAGGGTAAGGCTCAGGGAACTCATGGGCTTGGCCCAGGAGATCCTGGCAGAAGCTCAACAGCAGAAAAAGGTCTGGTATGACAGGAATGTTCAAGCCAGAGACTATGCTGTAGGGCATGTGGGGCAGCACTTTAAGGGTCTCAGTCCTGTCAGGCAAAATAAACTGCAGGAAGCGTGGGAGAGCCCTCCAAAGTAGTAAGGAATGTCAGTGATGTTAGCTACATGGCAGATCTACTAGGCAGGAGGCAGAGGCACAAACTGTATCATGTTAATATGATGAAACCTTACCATGGCAGAGAGGCCCTTGTGTTAAGTATTTGCAGTAGGAGGCATGAGGAGTCTGAGGGGGCTCTATGGCTACATGAAGTCAGCCAGCAAAACCCAAAGTTACTTTGGTGGAGCCTAGGGTTGTAGGCATATGATATGACAGTGCAGCACTGTACTGCGGTCAGCAATGTCAAGGCAGCTAGAATCTCAAAACAGGGAATGGGGTAATGTATTCCCAGACAGTCTCATTGTTCACAAGCAACATTTCTCAAGGGTCACTAGAAAAAACTAGATTGAGTCTTTGAAGAGGTGAAGAAGTGTGATGAAAGGAGTTATTGCCAGCACAGCTAGCTGGGATTTTGAAAGTAATTATGTCATTAGTGAATATCGAAATGATTTCTACAAGATATTTATGTTACAAATGTATTAGAGCTCTATGGCATGTGTATATCAAACTGCTTGTACAGATGTATGTGTTGAAAAGGTATTTGCAAAGTGCTGTGTTTGAAATATAACCACAGTGTGCCCTGCTGAAAGAGAACAACAATGCACATGCACTATTGTAACTGTCTAAATCTATATATTTTACAGCTGAAACTGGAATACAGGAGGTTAACCTCAGTCCAGCAAACCTTAGAAAAATATCTGAAATTAAATTACTTTATAGGCTATTGCAATAAAGAGGGTATCTCTCAAGTTTTTTAATGCAGCTAGAGAGACAAAGTCTGTACTAGGAAGGTTTCTGTATTGTCCTTTGAGTGAACTAATTGCTACTTTTGAAGCATAAAGAAATGCAATTGTTTTATGACTTCTAGCATCAGCCAAAGATCTGAGGAAAAACCTGTGTCTGTATATTTTTACAGGTAGATGTTAAATGCTGCCATCTTCTAGCAATGGGGGTTTTGGCATGGGAACTATAAGTAGATGACCAGAAATTATGTCATTCTGCAAGCTATCCCAGCAGTGATATTTTTAGATATTGTTTTGAGAAGTCTCTAAGTGAGAGACAGCATCCTGCATTATGTCTTGGACCTGACAGCACCAAGAACCATTCACCACATCATCTGCCTTGCTCTAATGAAGTAAGTTTCTAGGGAACAGTATAATTCTCTTAGATACAGTCAAGAATATAGTGAAGTTTAGTTTAGATGTTTTTTTTTATTTGTGTGAGCCTGTACGCCAATGTTATTTTAAATATTTCCTGTGGTTTTGAACTGTGATGTCACTGTGAATATATATTTAGTAGTGTCTTGTTCTTTTATTAATTGTTATTAAATATATTTAAACTGTTCATTGTGGCTGATCTGTGTAGAGATATTTAAGTTTTGAGAATACTTGCATATTTATTTGATGACACCGTGTGCCCCCCTCCTAATATCCTTACTCTTGGTCAAACTACCATTTGTATTAGTATTAATATTACACAGTAAGATTGGACACTCTTTGTTAAGGGCCTTAAAGTAGCTAATAAGGAGTGACTGGTGGCAGTGAAAACTACCTTATAGTCTGGGCAGAAGAGGGCATAACTAGTAAACCTGTGCCAGCCTTTCCCAGGTGTGTGTCTGTGTAAATCAAACCTCAAAGAGTGTGTGTATGTGTGAGCTACTTGGGCAGGAACATGAAGCACTGGTTGCGCAAAGAGGATGCTGGAGGTCTTGGCTTGGTCACTCATCTGAGATCTCAGATCTCTAGCTGTGCCAGTGGGGAGTCTTATTAGGGATTTGGAGGAAGAGGGAAAAACCAGCCCCGGACTGACTTTGGTCTCTGTGTGCTCTTAAGGGAAATTGAACTTGGTGCAGAAAGCTACTGTCATCCTCTCAGTGAATATCCCCCACTATTGCAAGTGTTGAGGACTGAGGCTCTTTGATTACTGGTCTGGTGGAGGGATGTCACAATAAGTATAACTGTTCACTTTTGGTTAAAGGCTCTGACAGTTCACCTAGCTAGGGAAAAAAACACACAATATAGAAGGTGTTTACCCAGTCTCTTTGAGTTGGGAAGTACTTCAAGGAACTCCAAATGTGGTTGTTTATTGTCTACAGGATATAGCAATCAGTTTTAAGCTTTTTTTCTCTGCTATAAATCAAGGAAGTTGCATGGAGGTGCCCACTGCACAATAGCGATTAGCAGTGCCCTGTATAGCAGTAAATGCCTAGACAGTAAAATATCCCTATAAAGTTAGGATTAGGTCTGAAATCTATTAAACCGAGTGATACTGAGTGGAATTAAGCTTAGAGCAGCTAGGTTGACCATCAGATAGCACTAGCATATCCTAGCACTATATAACATCCTGCCCTTAACCACAGAAACTACCCTAGGAGACCCCCCCACCCAGCTTTAATCCTAAACAGCCACACTCTTACAGGACCAGACAACATACATATGCAATTTTTTAATGTTTTTGTGGCCAGTTTGGTAGATTTGAGCACCCTTAGGCAATAGAGCAACTGTCTCATGTTCTCAAGCAAAAAATCACACTATGTGAGAGAGGTAAATACACTACTTCTTTGTTGGCAAAAATCTTACATACAAATTAGGGTATCAGGAATAACTATACTATATCCCTCACACATATTGCTCACCACACAAAAACACACAGATTGCCTTATGCTGGGGCACTTGAAAGGAATCTTCCCAAATCTCAAAGTCCTCCAGAGACAACTAATAGCAACACTGCTCCTCAACAAGCACTACAGCACATACTAAAAACAACAGAAAACATCTCACTCAAGCCTATACCTAGTGGTCCCCAAGAACATAGCCCATAAGGCAAGCATGTACTTTTCCTAATATTCTATACAGAGATTCCCCACTCACTGGTTTAGACAAGGAGAAAATAACAGTCACTTCCCTATCTGGATCCAGTATCCACAATATCACGCATGCAGTGAAGTCACTTCATCCCAGGTACAAATATGATTCTATCATAGTCTATGTGGTGTAAATGACCTGCAAATTACCTCTCTGGACTATATGAAAAGTGCTATGATGGATCTCTCAGAATATGTGTCACATACAGGGACACAACTTGCACTGAGGAGCATTCTATCTTCACCAAGGATGATGCCACAGTATGATTGATTTTGATTTATTTATTTATTTATTTATTTATTCATATTTATTGGCATTTGATTACCAGGAAAGTCTGACTAGGTAGGTTCCCATTTTCTGAGGAGGCAGGTGGAGAAAAGCTCCAGAGTATTGCAAAGACATTTTTAGAACAGTAATTTTACAATCTTCAAAAATAATACAAAAAAATGTACAGATTAAATAATTATATCAAATTAGACATAATGTGAACACACTGATTGAGAATTGATACAAATTACATGACAATGATTTAGTATTTAGAAAAAATGTGTCCACTTTATGCAGAAATTAAAGGTAAGTTAGAATAATACAAACCAGTCATTCCCCTTCACAAGGGCAGACCATCAACTGATCCAGAAAACTACAGACTCATCAATCTAACAAGCCTAATATGCAAAGCCATGAAACAAATGTATTTTATTTATTTATTTCCAGTTTGATAACCGATGATGTTCACTGGGCCCGAAAGCTCGTTTTCAGTGGAGGCCCAGGGAGAAAAGCTCTGATTTACAAACGCATGCCACACTTAAAGCTCCACAAAGACATTGTACACTTAAACAATTTACAAACAAGAAAAATAAATTTTTTTGTCCAGATTGTATTTGTAGCACAGAAAAAAAATACACAGTTTCATTTTATGTTTGAGATGAAAGACATTTTACGGAAATGATGAAACATACAGTTGCAAGAAGAGGCATATAGGCAGTGGGGAAGTGAAGATATAAAAGTATTTACATAGAGTTTATACAGGGGGAAAAAGATAAAGAAGTAGAGGGTGAGGGCTGAAGAAAAGAGTTGGAAGAAAGAGGGGCAGGAGGGAGAGGATTGAAAAGGGGAAGTGAAAGGATCAAGGTAGGAAGTATACAATTACATTTCCAGTTTTGGGAGAGGTGAAAATGGAGTAGAGATTTGAATTTTTCTGGGCTTGTAGTGATTCTTAGCAGAGGAGGAAGCAAGTTCCATTTCTTTGCTATAGTATAAGAAAGTAGTAGGTGGCCAGGGGGCCATTTAGGTTTGTGCACTGTAAGAAGATTTTGGTGGGCTGATCTTAGGGGCCTGAGAGGAGTGTAGAAAGGCAAGATTTTAGATAGTGCAAGACAAGCAGTGGGTTTAAAAATTAGTTTGTGGGCAGTAGTAAGTTGGAGGTAGTCAAATGATTAGGGAGTTCAAGCCATTGAAGACTATGGAGGGAGATGCAATAGTGCGTAGAATGCCTAGAGTTAGTAGCGAATTTGGTAATTTTGTTGTAGCAACTTTCTAGTTTTGATGAGATAGAAGCTGTGAGGTTGGTTAGAAGAGGAGCATCATACAACAGAGAAGGTAGAAGGAAGGTGGAGGAAGGGTTTGTCTAGTAGCTAATGATAGAAAGGGGCATTTCTATAAAGCATGCCGAGCTTCTGGTGTTTTTTTTATGTTTAGTTAAATATGAGTATTAAATTTCAGGTGTTTATCAATGGTAACACCAAGTAGTTTGTCACAAGAAACAACTTCTATTGAAGTGTGAGAGAGGCTGGTGATCTTGAAAGAGTGCTTATCAAATGGGGGGGCGTTTGAGGGGGAGAAAAGAATGATATGGGATTTATTGGCATTTAGGGAGAGATGGTCTTGAAGCATCCAATTCTCTGTAGTTGTGAAGGCCAGTTGGGTCTTGGCCTGGAGCTCGGGAAGGCTAGAGGCTGAGCAGACTAATGTGGAGTCATCTGCATATTGCACAATTTGAGAGTGTGGAATTGCAGAGTGAAAGTCATTGATGAAGAGATTGAAGAGCATAGGTCCAAGAATAGAACCTTGTGGAACTCCAGTAGGGGTAGGAAGGAAGGTAGAGTTACCTGTTTGCCATTTCACAGCTTGGGATCTATCTGAGAGATAACTTTTGAACCAAGAAATGGAATCTAGGGAGAGATTGAGGTTAGAAAGGTGGTTAAGAAGGAGTGTGTGGGATACAGTGTCGAATGCCTTGGAAAGGTCAAGAAGGACAGAGGAGACAATATCTCCAGAGTCACAGGCATGGTTGACAATGTCTAAGAAAGAGAGGAGAGCAGTAATGGTACTGTGGCCAGGACAGAAACCATGTTCAGTAGGGGTGAGGAGTTGGTTATTGAGGAGGTGGGGCATTATTTGTAGGTGGATACATTTTTCAAGGGCTTTTGAAATTGGGGAAATAATGGCTTTTGGGCAGAAGTTAGAAATGCTATTATTTTGCCTTAGTCAGGTCATGATCAGAGAAATAATCATAGAAATGATAAACAATGTCATTGGCAACCTACAAATACTAAACCCACCCAAATTAGGCTTTGTTAAGGGAAGGTCACGCTTACTTACCTGTTGGACTTCTTTGAGAGTGCCACCATGATAGTGGATGAGGTTAAACAATCCATACTGTGTTTCATGACCTGACTAAGGCATTTGATACAATGCCCTACTCAGGCATTATTGACAAGCTCTTTGAGCTAGGCATAAATCCCAACATAATTCATTGGATTGCCAGGTGGCTCACAGATAGGACCCAAGAAGTCAGGATTGGTGAGACCACCTCTACAAAGAGACCAGTCACAAATGGAGTAACCCAATGCTTCATGCTGGACCCACTCCTGTTTGGCATCTCTACTTCTCAGTAGTCAAAGCTAAATAAAAATATATGAAGAGGATCACCAAAGGAACACTGCAGCACTAAATCCAGAAAATGTGTTGAAACAAGTTAAGCGCTTTCGTCAAAATCACAAGACTTCATCAGAACAAGAACAAACAGAAAATACCATATTTAAATACCCTAATCCTTACAGCCATTGGTTGACAAAGCAAACATCATTTCCTGTAAAATAATTAAGCAGTTTAAAAAGACAGTAACACATAATCACAGTAACTGCCCACTACAACACACCAATTGTCACATACCAACCACAGACATTAATGTATTGTGTACTGAAGTATGATTTAAAACACAGATCTTGAATAAAATCACATAAAAAAAGCTGATTTTAGTTTTAATACAGAACTAATGGATAACTTGTCATTGAGCCCAGGTGGTTGACATGCATTTAATTTAATCTGCCACTTGAGCTCTAAATATTCAAGGAAGTCATCATCAGGCCCCCCTCGTGGACCCAGGTCTACTTGTTCAAGTACAAAAAATTTAAAATAATGTGTCGGATGTACCTTTATATGCTTAAATAAAGCATTGGTTTCTTTGTTTTTTAGTATATCATAGTTGTGTTGATATATTCTTTGTCTGAGGGTTCTGATTGTCTTCCCCACATAGTACCCCTTACATACCATACAGGTTGCAATATACATACCACTCCCTTGGTGTAACAGTAGCACTTCTTAATAGTAGTAATTTTACCATAGTTCCTGACTCCAATGGAATCAGTGTCCAATATATAAGGGCATTGTCCACACCTCCCACATTTAAAAGTTCCACTAAGGCCTAACTTTAACTTTTTCCTCTCCACCAGGCCTTTCAAGGAGGTGCCCTTTTTGTAAACCACAAGAGGTTTTTCCCCCAACCTTTTGTTGATCTTCTCATCCAGACAAAAAATAGTCCAAAAATCATAAATGATGCTTCTAATGTTAAAAAAATCCCTGGTGAAGGGCAGGACACATGCTCTAGTAAAACTGTCAGTATTTACCAAACCAGAGGTTCTATTCAAACCTTCAGGCTTCTTCAAGAGTGTAGAATAAATACCCCCAGCTCTTTTTGATTTGACTTCTTTAGCTATGTCATTGACAAAGTTAAAGGGGTGAATTATTTTCTGCAACATACCCATTAGGACATCGCATTCTTTAATAAAATCATCCTGGTCAGACATCATTCTGGCCAATCTCACATATTGACCCTTGACAAGGGATTTTTTCTGATGCAGAGGGTGGCAACTCTCAAAATGCAACAAAGAGTTAGAATAGGTAAGTTTTCTATAAAGGTGCGAAGCAAACCCCTACCCTTAAAGTGATCTTTCTTAATAGTAACATCCAGATAATTCAAAGTGTCAAGGTCCTTGGTCATGGTAAATTTCAAAAAGTTGGTGGTGTTCAAAGTCAAAGCTAATGTTCAAGGCCCATAGCTCACTGAGTTTGCAGGTGCCTGCAAATTGGGGACCATTACAGATACCAACAAGGCACTGACATCTTGCAAAAGGGTTTAATACAGACAAATGTTTGGTACCAAAGCCATGGCCTAAACATCAGTGACAAAAATGCATTATAATGCCCTTTGGGAGACTGTAAACCCAAATTAATTACTCCTTTTATAAAACTCCACTGACTCAATCCATTAGTAAAGCATCTGGAAACATATGTAGACAGCAATTTGGTCTTAGACAAGCACATAGCTATGATAGTAAGAGAATCATTCTATATCACCCAGCATATGGGTAAGAGTACGTCATCCAGGTCCAAGGATGTTATATGCCACTCTTTTAGGCCCTTACAATGCCCCCATTGGCATATACCTAACCACACACTTGTAACAGTTGAAATCCCCACAAAGGTTTATCACCAGGAGAATTGAGGGCATGAATACTCTGCCCTGGCTCTGTATCTATATTCAGTCGCCTTCAGACTGCTGACAGGGGATCTTTGCCATGCTTATAGGATTTCCACAGACCCAGCCCTGATGGATCTATCACACATGCGCCATGCAAAACAAACAGCACCAGAGACACTAGATCCAGGGATCTGTACTTAGCTTGTGATATAAACAGAACATGCTGGGAAGACATTTATGTGTCACAAAGGATGCTCACACTGATACTGCTTAACTTAGTGCAATAAATCTGGATAAAGCCTAAAATAATGGAGGGACAAAGGCTCAAAATAGGTAACAATTTAAGTATTGCTCTTATAAACTTAATAAATTGCTAGAACAACAGGAGTTGTGTTAGTGTGTATTTTCTGCAGGATATGAAGTCTGAAACTCAAATGTATGTCATAATTTAGTGATTTCAATCCTCAGTGATTTGCCAGGAAACCACAAATTGTATGAGCAACAAATAAAAATATGAGGCAAAAATCTGGACATTCTGTAAAAATCTATGGAACAGGCTCTCCATCCATGTAACACCGAGTTCATCCCTGACCCTATTCAAACAAAATCTTGACAATTGGATGGCAAATTGTAAATTTATCTCTCTGTCTGACCACCATGTCCCTTATGGACAGAGGCCATCAATGTTTGTTTGTTTGTGTCTTTCGACTTTTCCCAGTTAGGGGTCGCCACAGCGGAACTCCGGTCCGCTAATGATTGGCAGTAGATTTTTACGTTCTGGCTTGCCGGGCCTAACACATAACCTTCAATGAAGGAACGCCCATTCATGCATGTCGCCACACAGAAGACGCTCTAACTGAAAATCGAACGGGCAACATCTAACTGTGAGGCGACAACGCTACCGCAGCACCACCACTCTGGGAAATTTTTATCCAAACACACCTTCCTGCAAATCCCTTAGTTACCTCTCTAATAACATGCCCCCCCCCCATATAGATGCCAATGATACTCAGGATCCAAGTAAGTTTGAGGTATGTGGTAAGGGCCCTAGTGATCATTAGCTTGGTATCAGCTTCTGAACCTATGAACCTATGAACATGGAAGTAAGAGAAATCATTTCTTTTTTTTTGTTGTAGGCAGTAAGGTACAATATAATGGAAAAGTGTCTGCTTCACAAGACACCCAGTACATGATTCAATGTGTCATAGGCAGGCAGAGAAGCTTTTTGAATGATTCTTTTCACACATGAGCTAGGCATAAGTCCTTCGTGGTAAAAATAAGCTATATACACTAAACTGCAAAAATTACTTTATATTAAAGCACATTGATCGGTGCAAGCACATAAGCAGTGGAGAAGTAAATAGCAGGAGATATAAGTGCAATAATGCAGGGTATGCTCATAATTTGATGAGGGTTTATATCAAACAAAGACAAAATAAATAAGCTCAGTGCTCTTCAGCCCTCAGAGACAATATGCCTTCACTTGTTATTGTGAGTTTGTATAGAAATATGAGCAGTTTGCTTTGACATATATATTGTGCAGTCTTGAGCATCTTAGGGTGAGGAAACAGCATTTATACCTTAAAAACTGAGACATGAATTATCTTTAGGTGTAAATCCCTGAGCATGCCTGTCTTTGAAAAATAATTCATTGAATGCCCATAGTTAACCAACAACCAGGAAGTACCATGATGCATTATGTAAGCTAAAAAAAAAAAACCTTTAATATATTTGCCTTATTCCCCGCTGTAGTGCAATCTTCGAAGTGGCATATATAGTTAGGGGGGTTGATAAGGTGTTTTTATTACCATTTGTGATGTTGGCCAATATAGCCATTTGATTAATTATTTTTCAAAGATAAGTGTGTTCGGTGATTTTAACATTCATTATTTAACATTCAGTGATAAGCTGTTCATTGAAATTGTTATTCGATGCATGAACATAGACCCATTTTATTTATTTGCAGATGAAAATTTAGATCCCTGGTTCTGGTATTCATGAAGATATTACATGTGTTGAGATATAAGAAATCCAGGAGCATTGGGTCCTTAATAGAAGGTAAGGCATAGATCTCCATTCAGGAGTCTATAAGATACTGAATAAAGGGACAGCAACATGACAATGTCAAACACAGTTTTCTCTACAAAAAATGCTTGACACCCATAGCTGATGATATAATCTTAGGCAAAAATGGTGCATTGCTTTTCAGAAAAGCCAAACATTATATCATGAGAGCAATAGCTGGGCATTCATCTAAAAAAGCAAGGACATTACAAAGTTTAAAACATGATTCGAATTAAGAAAATGCATGGATGTTTGCTGGGAATTTAATTGCAGAATCTTTTTGGGAAACAATACAGCCAATGCTGCTTCCTGATATCAGAAACAGTATTGGTAACATGACTATCTCTCATGATACCCGATCTGAACTTGACTCTAGTTTAAAATCAGTGTTTCAAGAGGATTAAGGAGAACATGTAAACTCCCTAATGAAAAATATGAAATGAATAAAGGCAGATTATAATATTATGGTTTAATATTTTCACACAAAGTAATTTCTCTTGGCCCAAAGAACTAAGCTATCATAAAAGGATGACCACCAAAAGACCCCACTGCCATTACAAGTCTCTTGAACACAGCAAACTACAGTTGTATGTTCGTGTGGAAATTTCCACTAATACAGAGCATCTAAGAAATCTGATGAAGAAGAGCATTCCTTGGCTGTAAGAAGAAAGAAATGACAAAGCCCTCCCAAAATTTAGAGTGTCAGACAAGTTATGTTTTCCTTCGATTCAAGCAAAAATATTGAGTATGGTTGATGCAAATCCTGCTGGATTAGCTGTCATACTGAAGAAACACACCACAATTCCGACAAGAATAAATTTAAATCCTACTATGAAAATCAAAAAGGCATTGGTAATAATATGGAGCTCAGAATACTTTATGTGTATCTATATGACAGAATTTCACTCTCATAACTCTTCATATGCTACTACAAATCACTTACAACTCCAGAGCAAAACGACCTCTAAGTTGAAAAAGAAGGAAGATGGAATTCAAGGTTACACTCCATGTTTTTACTATCATACTAGACCCTATGTCAGTAGTGAAAATACATTTGTGTAAATAAACGTGCCATAACACTATATGCTGCAATAGATCACTGTTGCAGTTTACTAAGCTATTTGGGTTATATATTGTCTTGGCAATGACTAGTGTCCAGCTTTCAAAGCTTTAGGGCACCTTCCACACATCCAAACTGCAAGCATCTCAAGCAGAGTCATATAAGAAGGCAGTTTGGGCACTAAATACTTTAGAGCTTTCTTATGCCAATAAGGGAGGCTATAATACTAAAAGAAAAATATCAAACAAGAGACAATCTAACTATATGCACAAAGGTATATACACCCACCCCCTGGCAAAACATGAAAAGAAGACAAGTTGGTTGGATAGGGGAAGGCTACAGCAACAGTGATCTATTAAAACATCTACTGTTATGGTAAGTTTACTTACACAGTTGTACTATGTTCAACATTAGAACACTGGTACAGTAACCTAAGCTATTTGGGTAGATTACCATAGCTTAGAAATACACAGGGAACAGGAAAGAATTCAAGAAGCTAGCCGCCTCAGGAGAATAGTCCTAGCAAAGCTTTTTCTGTACTCAGAAAATGAAGTTTGTAGTACTACAGAGGACAAAGTTGCTGCCCTTAGAATACTTCTAGAATTCACCTCTTTCCAAGAAGCCACAGAAGCAGGCAGAGTCCTGGTAGAAGGGTTCCAGCCCTACCTAGAAGTGGTTTGTTATAGTGTGAATGACAAAAGAAATTAACATGAGACAGCTGACTAGAAAGTATCTGCTTTTACACTGACTGTCCCTTTTTCATATTTTCATTGGTGACAAGTAGTTGATTGGCTTTCCTGATGGATTTAACTCTGCCTGAGTAGTTTCTGTGCTGCCTGTAGACATGCAAAGTATGTAGATTCCTTCTTCCTTATTTTTAGGTTCTGGAAAAAGACAGTAAGATCAATGGATTGGTAAAAGTAAGTTCTGAAACCATTTTAGGTATAAAGGAAGGATTAGTTTGCAAAGAAACTAAATCCTTATCGAACCAAATCCACTTGCCATAAAACAAAAGAACAATGGTTGACTCAGGATAAAACAGATCCACAAATATTTTTAATATAAATATCACACTCATGATCAAATATTTAAAACAATTAAAAGCTGTTGGTACACACTGTGATGGCCAGCACTGGCCCAGTAATCAAGGAGCCTCAATCCTTACCACTGGCAACAGTGGGGGGGTGTACTCACAGGGAGAATGACAAGTACACACACAATAAAGTGCAATTTCCCTTAAGAGCACACAGAGACCACAGTCAGTCTAGGTCTGATTTCTCACTCTTACTCCAGATCCCCAATAAGACTCCCCACTGGCACAGTTATAGAGCTGAGATCTCAGCCGAGTAGCCCAAGCTAAGACCTCCAGCACCCTCTCTGTCCAACCAGTGCTTTGTGTCCCTGCCCAAGTAGCTGACCTACACACATATTTTAAGATTTGATTTATAAACAAACACATACACACCTGGGAAAGGCTGGCACAGGTTTACTAGCTATGACAACTTTTGCCCAGACCATAAGGTAGTTATCACTTCCACCAGATGACTCTTTATTAGCTACTTTAAGCCCATTAGCCAAGGGTGTCCAATCTTACTGTGTAATGTTACTATTAATCCAAATGGTAGTTTGACCAAGAGCAAGGCTATTAGGAGTGGCCCGCAGTGCCAACAAATACACAAGCAAGTACTTTCAGAGCTTAAATATGTCTCACAGATATCAGCCACAATGATAGGTTTAAATATATGTTAATAAATAATAAAAAAACAAGAAAATACTCAGTAAATCTTCACATAAACTTCACAGTTCAAAATCACAGGAAATACTTAAAACAAGATTGCAAGACAGTCTCAAATAAATAAAGAAAACATCTAAGCTACTCTTCATTATATTCCTAACTGTATCTAAGAGAAATTACTGTACCCTAATTAACTTACTTACAGAACAACAAGCAGGCAGAAGTGGTGAGTGGATGTTCTTGTCAGGTCAAAGACAAAATACAAAATGCTCTTCTTCTCTCTCTCAGAGAGCCCTTAAATTAATATCAAATATTACTGCTGGGTTAGCTTGGATGACATCACTTTTTGTCACCTGACTTTGGTTGTCAAGCTAAACCCCCATTGTCAGAAACTATCAGCATTTAGCATCTCCCTGTGAAAAATACATAAATAAAGGCTTTTCCTTATATGTTTGCATTTCCTGGAAGTCCTAAAACAATAAAACACTTCTACATCTCAAACCTAGTAATTATCTCTCTTTCAGGGTAATACAGAGAGTCCTCCAGTATAGACATCCTGTCTCCTGTTGACTGAAACTGAAAGATAACATCTCTTTTGTTTATGGTCCAGCAATAATGTACTTCAGTCTCAACTATTCTTAAGTTTTACAAGTTAAGCTTCTATGTTTCAGTAGGGTACACTATGGATATGTCTTTTAAGCTCATTACTTTACACACATTTCTGTGCCAGCAGTTTGATACATGCATAACATGCAGTTCTAATACATTTGTAACACAAGCATATTAATTATGTTGACATTTACAACTGACATATAATTATTTACAAAATTCTGAATAGCTTGGCTGGCAGTGTCTCATTCTGTCACACTTCTACATAAATCATATTAACATTCTTAAATGACATATAATTATTTACAGAATTTCAGCAAGCTGGGCTGGCAATATTTCCTTTTGTGACACCTCCCCCCCCCGAAGACGTAAGCTAGTTTTTCAAGTGACCCTTGAGAACCATTGCTTGAGAGGGATGCGTCTATCTGAAAATACACTACCCCATACCCTATCCAGAGATTCCAGCTGCCTTGCTATTGCTTACCCCAGTACAGTGCTGCCCTGTCCTATCATATGCATTCAACCCTAAGCTTCACCACAGTAATTTTGGATTTGGCAACCTGGCTCCTTGTAGCCATAGATCCCCCTCAGACTCCTCCTGGCTCCTACTGCCAGTACTTTACACCAGGGCCTCTCTGTCATGGTAAGGTTCCATCATGTTAACATGGTACATTTTGTGCCCCTGCCTCCTGTCTAGCAGTTCTACCATGTAGTTAACATCAATGACCTTCCTTACAGATTTGAAGGGTCTCTCCCAAGCTGTTTGCAGCTTGCTGTGTCTGACAGTAATGAGAACCATTACCTGGTACCATACAGCATACTCTCTAGCTTGAGTATTCCTATCATACCAGACCTTTTTCTGCTGTTGAGCTTCTGCCAGGTTCTCCTAGGCCAAGCCCATGAGTTCCCTGAACCTTGTCCTGAGGTTTAGGGCATATGCCACAACAGAATCTTTGTGGGATTTACACTCATCCTCCCACTCATCTCAAATCAAATCTAGAGGCCCCCTCACCCTATGCCCATACAGCAACTCAAAGGGTGAAAAACCTGTGGATTCCTGGGATACCTCCCTGTAAGCAAACAACAGATGGGACAAATATTTGTCCTAGTACGTCTTAAACTGGTGTGCAAATGCCTGTAGCACAGTCTTTAGTGTAGAGTTTAACCTCTCAACCAGACCATTAGTCTGGGGATGGTAGGGGGTGGTCTTAATGTGCTTCACACCACAGTGCTTCCACAGACAAGCCAGCAAGTCTGACATAAAATTGGCACCTCTGTCAGTCAGTATTTCTTTTGTGAAACCTACCCTGCTGAAAATCTCTAACAAATCATTTGCCACCTTTTCTGCCTTAGTGAAGGACAATGCCAGTGCCTCAGAGTATCTGGTAGCATAATCTACTACTACTAGGATATACTTCTTCCCTATGGAACTTGGGGTACTCAGAGGCCCCATAATATCCATAGCTACCCTCTGAAATGGCTCTTCAATCACAGGCAAAGACATCAAAGGAACTTGGACCTTGTCCCCGGCCTTGCCTACCTTTTGGCATGGCTCACTATTCCTGCAGTACCCTATTACATCTCTGGAAATCTCAGGCCAATAAAAGTTCTGCATAATACGTCTCTTTATGCCCATATGAACTGGAAAGAGGATATCATGGGCTATGGCTAGAAGTGCCAGATGATAGGCTCTGGGCACTACCAACTGCTGTATTCTCACACCCTCTAGCCCTCCCTCAGGGGTCCACTCTCCATACAGTAACGCTTTGTCCCAGTATACAGATTCCCCTTTTCCTTGACAATCAGGTGCCTCACTAGCTACCTTCCTCAGGCCTTGTAATGTAGTGTCTGAGAGCTGAGCCTGTCTCAACTCTCTCTTGGTAACCCTTCCGTACTCCCCTTCCACAAGAAGTGTGGCATCCTCTGACAGCAGTGTCTCACTGTCAGATGGGTACTACAACTCACCTCTGCCTTTTTAGTCACTTTGTCGAAGGGAACATCACTACTCATAAGCAGCTGTGGCTCACCTTCAGTCTCACTGATACAGGGTAGCTGCCTCTCTGATGTAACCACCACACTAGTCCTGGCTTCAATTCTGCTGTCTGTCTGGGTCTTTTCCCAGCTACCAGACCCACATACTTGTCTCCAAGCCTGACTGCATTTCACTGCACGCACACAAGGTACTACATTATCAAAATCATTCCCTAACATGACATCTGCAGGGATATCCTTAAACACACCTACTTGTTGGTTTCCTTTTCCACCCTCCCAGTGAAGGTGAACCCTAGCCTAAGGTACTTGGAATGGGGTCCTTCCTAAAGCTCTGCCTGGAGTGGACTGCCCAAGCAAGTAGTGCTCCTCTTTAACCATTGCAGGCTTCAAAATGGTTAGGTCAGAGGCTGTGGGTCTCTTAGCAGTGGCCTCTTTCACATTTACTAAGATAAGATATAACCTTATGTGGTAGTTTGGTACCCTTGTTGTCTCGAGACAACTTACTGCTGGCATTCTGTTATTCCCACTTACTGGCTCTCCCACCTTTTGTTCCCCACCTTGCCTCCATGGACATCTATATGCTACATGACCCCACTAGTTGCATTTAAAGCATTTAACCCATGGTGCTGGGCATGTACCTGGATTAGTGACTTCCCCTGCTACTGGTGTACTCTGTTGGGGTGGCCCTAGGCTGCCCACCATGGGTTTCATTAGACCCATGAGCAGTACTAGGTATCCCTTTCCTGTGCAGTAGTGCCCTGCTTGCTAGGTACAGGTCTCCCTTTTTCCCAAACTCATCTTCTGTGTTACATTCCCTATCTGCTAACCTGATGTTCATGCCCTCAGGCAAAGTGCTAAGGGCTTGTTCCCTCACCTAAAGGTCTGCCAGCCCTTCAAAAGTTGTGACCTGACATGCACTCATCCACTTATGAAAATAAGTGATTAGTTCAGCAATATATTTACATGCACCTTCATCTGCCTTGCATTTATGCTCATAAAACTTTTTCCTATAGGCTTCAGGTGTTAACTTAAAACATTCTAACAGAATTTTTTTAACAGTATTATAATCTAAGCAATTAGTATAAGACAATTTAGAAATAGCAGTTACAGCTTTATCATGGAGTAAGGGGTCAGGAACCGTACCCAGAGCCCTTGGCCAACATTATACTGTTTACATACTTTTTCAAACATATGAATGAAACTATAAAAATTATCCCCCTCTGTAAATTGTGGAAGAAATTTACTGACCTTTGTTTCTTCTGGGATTGGATTATTCCCCTCCCCATTACTTCCATGATCCTGGTGAAGAGTCAGCATCTCCTTCTCATGTTGCCACTGCCTCTCATACTCTTCAGCTTCCAGAGTATTGGTCTCTCTGCTGCTTCTAATTCCATTTGTTTCTCCTGTCGCAGTCTCTCTTCTGATGGTATTTCCAAATTCTTGGCCTCCAGTTCAAGTCTATTTAACTCCAGACAGATTTTTAAGTCCTCTATGGAATGGATGACCTGTCCATTTTCTGAGAGTTGCACATCTCCAAGGCCAGCCTGATTGTCCACCTGATTACTGGTCTGCGATGCAGCTGTGCCAAAGGCTGCAATCATTTCTGCTTTAGTCAGGTTGGCATGCACCAGTCCTTTAGCCTGGCACATATCAGACAACTGGCTCCTTGTCAGATTGCCATACTCCTTTGCTGACATACTTGCCTGCTGTGCCTGACTAACTAAGCTAACAATAAATAAATAAATAAATAAAACAATTGTGATATGAAACTCTGAATGTTCACTGTGTGTTTGATTGAGAGTACAAACACCTTCCTTAGTGACCACTGTTTACAGGCTACAGGAATTCAATATCCACACCACTACCAACCAATTAATATGTGATGTGAATATCCCATCACTGCCTACCAATTAATATGTGATGCCCCAGCACTGGCCCAGTAATCAAGGAGACCCAATCCTCACCAATGGTAACAGTGGGGGAGATGTACACACTGGGAGGATGACAAGTACACACACAGTAAAGTGCAATTTCCCTTAAAAGCAGACAGAGACCACAGTCAGTCTGGGGCTGGTTTCTCTTCTTTCTCCATACCACCAGTAAGACTCCTTACTGGCACAGCTATAGAGCTGAGATCTCAGCTGAGAGGCCAGGCTAAAACCTCCATCACCCTCTATGTCCAACCAGTGCTTCGTGTCCCTGCCCAAGTAGCTGACACACACACACTTTGAGATTTCATTTATACACAAACACACACCTGGGAAAGGCTGGCACAGGTTTACTAGCTGTGTCCCCTATTGCCCAGACTATAAGGTAGTTATCACTGCCACCAGCCAACTCTTTATCAGCTACTTTAAGGCCCTTAGCAAAGGGTGTCCAATATTAGCATGTAATGTTAATATTAATCCAAATGGTAGTTTCACCAAGAGCAAGGCTATTAGTAATGGCCCACAGGGTCACCAAATACATAAGCACATACCCTCAGAGCTTAAATATGTCTCATAGATATCAGACACAATGATAGGTTTAAATATATTGTAATAAACAATAAAAGAACAAGAAAATACTCAGTAAATCATCGCAGTAACATCAGAGTTCAAAAATCACAGGAAATATTTAAAACAACATTGCAGGACAGTCTCAAATAAATAAAGAAAATCTCTAAGCTATAATTCACTATATTCCTAACTGTATCTAAGAGAAATTACTGTACCCTAGTTAACTTACTTACAGAGCAACAAGCAGGCAGAAGTGGTGAGTGGATGTTCTTGTCAGGTCATACACAAAATACATTTCTTTCAGAGAGCTCTTAAATTAATATCAAATATTACTGCTGGATTAGCTTGGATGATATCACTTTTTGTCACCTGATTTTAGTTCCCAAGCTAACCTCCCATTATCAGAAACTACCAGCATTTAGCATCTCCCTGTGAAAAATACATAAATAAAGGCTTTTCCTTAGATGTTTGCATTTCTTGGAAGTTCTAAAACAATAAAACACTTCTACATCTCAAGCCTAGTAATGATCTCTCTTTTAAGGCAACACAGAGAGTTCCCTAGTAGAGACACCCTGTCTCCTGTTAACTGAAACTTAAAGATTACATCTCTTTTGTTTATGGCCCAACAATAAAGTACTTCAGTCTCAACTATTCTTAAATTTTGCAAGTTAATCTTCTATGTTCCAGTAAGGTACACTGTGGATACATCATTTAAGCTCATTACATTACACACACTTCTGTACCAGCAGTTTGAAACACAGATAACTTACAGTTCTAATACATTTATAACACAAGCATATGAATCGTATTGACATTCACAACTGACATATAATTATTTACAAATTTTCAGATAGCTGGGCTGACATTGTCTCCTTCTGTCACACTTCTATATAAACAGTATTAATATTCACAAATTACATATAATTATTTACAAAATCCAGCGAGCTGGGTTGGCAATATTTCCTTCTGTGACACATACTACTAAGTGCTTTCATCCATATCCAGCAGACTTCATTAAAGTTGTACACAAACAAAGGTAGCAGCATTAAATAATCAGTTCTGTTAAATAATTAATTTAAACTAGCCAATCTTTGCAAACAAACAAGACGATTCATTGTTTTCCTTTTGTTTGTGTCATGTGGATTTGGTTACTAATTTTGATCTTGTGGAAGACTCAGGAATGATGGCTTAACCCAATGGTTGTATAGCGACTTCCCAGGTAGCAGCTTCTTATAAAACAATTTTTCTGGGTGAATTGACTGTGTTATTGCAGCAAATAGCCAAGTTTGCCATACTTCTTCAACAACTGATTGGTGGAGACACTTCCATTTTACAGCACTGAGTTGGGATGGCTACATCTAATGGAATGACAGTAGAATGAATTGTTAATATGGGTCACGGGCAAACAGTTTTGAATTTTTCACTTAATTCCATTGCTGGGTTCAAGAACACACTGGTAAATGCAGAATTCAGTTCTACTTTTAATTTTGATAAATGGCTTTGCACCCCAACATTTTCTTTTGATGTGTACAATGCTAGGTGTAATGGAAGTCTGTGATCTTGCTTCAATGACTTTGAGTATAAACTGTTGAAATTTAGGAGAATTCAGTTGGAGAATACCTATTTCCATGAGTATTTGTAGGTCAGACATGTCCCCAAAGGGTTGAGGGTGTGGAAATTCCCTAATGGGATTGATGCTGGCTCAAGTTTATATAACAAACTGATTGAGTTATTTGATTATACTGGTTTTAAACTCATGGAATTACTTATTAAAGACAATGAACATAATCTGGATCAGTTGAATGATATTAAGGCACTGAATTCTGTGATTATTAATTACTTGCTTTTCCCGCATACCAAGTTGAATACATAATAAAATTAATAGATCTACAGAAATAGATATGGCATGTAAGATCAATAAATTGGAAAGGGATAGGCTTGAGTATAAGGGTGATAAAGCATATCCCAAACTTCCTGGCTTCAAATCTTCAGACAATAATACATTTTATAGTGAATTTGTGGATGTAGAGAATGTAGTAATGGAAAAGAACCCAGGACAGTTTGAGCATCAAACTTTTTTAGCAAGTCCTCAGGTTCAGCACTAACAGAGATTGTCAAATTGGAGAGATCTTAATTATTCCAGTTCCAACAAGGGTCCCTACATTAGGCTACTCTCAAGGAATGAGTGAAGGGGTAAGTGGAATGCAAACAGACATTAACTGATTGCTTATATGGATGTTTTGATAACTTGAAGTTATTAACCAATGACTTTTTCAAAATGTTCCACTTGGTTGATGTATCAGTGTCTGGAGCTGCATTTAATGTTTTTAAAAAAAGGATTTAATTTTGATCCTAGTTTTAGACTAGAGTTAGTTAAAGCATTGATTCAACTTAAGTTGTTCACTAGGAATTTAGATCTTAAATTATGTTTTTATAGACAAAGTTAGAGCGTGCTCTGGCTACTTGATTGAAGTCACTAGGAAAACTATGTGTGTGCCCCCCTTCTAACCCCTGGGATGCATTTTTTAAAGGATTTGTGAGGATCATTTTAGAATGACATCCAAACAAAAATTTAAGTATGCTGGGAATCATTCTGCTAAGGTAAGACACTGTTAGCAGAATTTACCAAGAATAAAATGTCCATGTCATGAAACCAGACAAAGGTAAATGTTCCAATTACTTTTGGATAATACTACCTATAGGACTGTGTACAAGAATTAAACTGCTATTGTGTACAATAAGATATATTTCATTTTAAATGGTTTGTTTTTGCAAGGGTCTATGAGCATTTACAATTCCACAAATGTCAGAGTGATCCTCCCCTTAGACCAAGTGGAAGCAAACAACTCGAAAACTGAACCTTTGGTGAAATTTATTGATGTTAAGTACAAGGGGCTTTTCACCACAAGACCCTAGATTTTTAAAGAACTTGTGGCATTTACTGGTCAATCTGAATTATTTAACCTTTGATGAGAATGTTTTGCTCATCACATTGGAAGGGGTGAATTTGTATAGGGTCACACCTAACAATAAGGGAATAGAATAGTTTATGTCACTCTTTTGTTCCCAGAATTCTTTTTCCACTACCGAAATTCAGACCATAGTAATATTAATTGAATTGGTGTGGACTTGTAATTATGTCTTTTTTTAAGGTGAATATTTCCATAAAATTTCTGGGGGTAGCAATGGGTACAGCTTAAGCCCTTTGCTACACCAATTCCATTCTTGACAAATGGGAGGAGATCCATGTCCTGGCAACCAAATTTGTTCCACTATTACATGTGTATTATAGATTTTTAGATGACATACTGATTTTATGGAAGGGATCTGTTGAACAGAGGTGGGTGAGTTTTGAGATTACTGGAAGATTCTTTGAATTTTTAAAGTGTACACATCACATTGATGCAAATCAGATTAATTATTTGGATATAACTATTACTTAGGATTATGAATTGAGAAGTTACGATTCAGTGATTTATCATACAGAAACATTCACCAACTTGTGCCTACATTATACCAGTTTTCATATATTACACCAAAAGAGAGGAAGTGTTAAAGGGAAAATGGCCACTTACTCCAGATTAACTACTAAAGATGATGTGCTGAGAAAGAATTGAAGTTTTTATGTACCCTGTTTATAGATAGGTGTTATCCAACAGTGCTGTTACATGACGTTGGGTGAAATTTTAATGGAATGACATGGTAAATTTGCACCAATTTTAGTATCAAAGAGAGAACAAGCTATGGTAAGGTCCCCACCTGTAAGGGTGGCTGAGAATAGGAGTGCATCTATACTAGATACTGTTCCATTTATTATGCCATTCAGAAGTGATGTATATAGATTCATAGATTAGGTTCATAGATTAGTACTAGGCTAACTGCACTTGCGAGCCATTTTTAAACCTAGCCAATTATCCCTTGTGAGACTCAAACCCTGCACCTTGTGTTTGTAAGGCAAACATCTTAACCATTAGGCCACCCTCCCAACCTAGTAGATATACTGGTCCCCTCCAGAACAACTGGAAGTTGATTTTTAACTCAGATATGAAACAAACTTTAGGTAGGGTACTAAAAATTGTTTTCAGTAAGGGCAAATCCATCAAAAACCTCCTGGAAACCAATACAACTGATATGTATTCTGAACTTAGATTTTGGCATATGAATGTTTGTGGGCATTATCACTATTATAAGTTTATCCACAAAGGACCTTATGTCACTCTGGATGGCTATGATAGGATTATCGCTTGTCTAGGGAGATGTAATTGTAACAGTTCTGGGGTGGTATATTTGGTTACCTGCTCAGGCTGTAATGCATTCTATGTGGGTAAAACAAAAAGAAAGTTAAAAGAAAGACAAAGAGAAAATTTGTATGACATTAAGAAGCAGAAATCCAATAATGTCCTAGCAGGCATTGTTCACAATGTAAAACATACAAAAAATGTTTGTTTTTTGTCTTGATAAAGTAGCGAGGAACATTAGGGATGGAGACATAGAAGACATGCTTGAAGTTAAAGAATTTGTTTGGCAACTGCGGCTGAATGCCTCTATGATGCCAGGTCTTAATGATAACATTTCTATTTCAAGTATCCTGAGGAGTAGGGCTAGTTCCACTTATTCCAAGAGGAAGTAGACAACTTAGAGATGTGTGTGATCAGAGAGACAAAAATATATATTTTTTAGAAATATGTGCAGTTTTATTTTTACTAATTTATTATTTTGTTCAAATAGTTTCTAAAGGTGCATTTGATTACAAATGAAATTTAAGATGTTCAAATTCACAGAATGTGCCAAAGAGATGCATTATTAACAATTCACTTACTATTTTGTTTGTACAATAGGGCATTTGGTAACATACCTGTAAGGGAGTCTTGTTTGTTTGCAGGGATTGGCTGGTTTGAATTAATAGTTAATGGGACCGGTTATTTATTGCTGATACCTTTGTTTGCACACAACTCTTATGAAGTCTGATGGACCCAGATGAAAGTGCTTAGTAGTGTGTACCAATAGTTTTTACTTGTTTTACATTCTTGATCAGGGGTGCAATATTTATATTAAAAGATTTGTGGATCCATTTTATCCAGATTCAACCACTGGATATACTTATGGAAAATGAGGTAGGCCTGAGTCATCATAGGAGCTTGGAACTCAGCTATCATTCTTGTAGAAGTAAGAGCAGTTCCATGTTAGGAACTTCAAGTCAGCCTGATGAACTGATTCAAATGGAATATGTGTTAGTTTTTCAAGAACAAACTTAAGATGCCTTGGAAGAGTCACATGTTTTCTAGGTGCAGAGTTATGTAGAATCCCCATCAAAAACTGCTTCACTTGTGGACAGGAAGACAGAAATGGGATCTATTTGCAGAGAAGCAGAAATGGCCCAAATATGAATCTTGATAGAAGAGTAAGAGAGGCCAGGGAAAAATAACTCACACGAAATAATCTAGAACCATCGGCAACCATGCCTTGAAAGGGTCCTGTTTCTCAAAGTGACACCAAAAAGAAATTCTTTTCCACTTGTAAAAAATATGATTTTATAGAAACTGTTTTTTTTTTTCATCTCCTTTAATACCTATTCTACGGCCTCAGAAAAGAAGGTGCCTAAAATATATTAAAACTGTATCATCAAGGCAGTCAAATGCACTGTCTTCAGATTGGGGAGTATCAAACAACCCCCGTCTTGTGTGAGTAAATCCAATCTGTGGGGAAGATTGTGATAACTACCATTGACCAATTTGAAAAGAAGGGAGAAACACTGCTGCTTGGGACCAAAAGGAAGTCACCACCATTATCTTTGGATAGTCTGTCAGAGTCTTTAGAAGTACATTATCAATGAAAAAGGTAGAAAAGTATGCATAAACATTCCCATCCATGGGACTGAAAATGCATCTATCCTTCAGGTATGTTTGCAAGGAATACTGGTGCAGAGGTTTTCTAATTGTCTTGCTTTAAAAAGAGGCTAACTGGTCTATTTGAGTTGCTCACTACAGTTGGATCAATTCTTGGAAGATCCCTGCATGAGGCTTCCATTTATGAGGGTGTATCCTTGTCCTTCTCAGCTTGTCTACTACAATTTTTTGCTATGTCAGGATATATGAAGCCTAGGAGTCAAACTGAGCTGAGTTTCTACCTCCCAGGCAATCATAGCAAATCTGAAAAGGATAAAAGATCTGGTACCCCTTGCATGTCCATTTACCATATCACTGTGGTGTTGTCTGTGCTTACTTGTCAGAGGTCCTAGAAACCAGAGATGATTTAAGGCCTTAAAACATGACTGCAAATGTGTGTGTGACATTTATGTGCTGGCTTGTCCTGATAATTTAATAGACATTACCCTTTTACCCCTTTTGAAACCCCTCACCAGGCAAAGTCTGAAGCATATGTTTTGGCAGGCTGAGAGGAAGGGTGAACGGCAGACCTAGGCTGAGAGATAATGTTCGTCCCACCAGTGTAACTCCCTACTGACAAATTCCAGAACTGGAATCTAAAAAGATTCAGGGTGTTGAAAATGAGCCCAGACTGATAAGAGGTGCCACTGAATTCATCTTAGGTGATTCCCTCTTCGCAAACTACATAGGAAAAATGTGGAATGAACTGCCAGAAAACATTACTATCACTGCATTCCTTGCTCAATTCAAAACAACCCTAAAAAAAGCACCTCTTAAACAAATGGCTGCATCCTTGCTCTACCCCCCGACTATCAGCTACCTTTCAAGCTCTAACAGCCACCTCTCCATCTCTGGCCCTGGCACTACCTCAGTATAACCTATAGGTCTTTCTAGCCTCACACCTTTCTCATTATATTCTACCTGCTACTTGCCTACCATCAGCTCTCAGTATTAACTGATGTTAGGAAGAAATTTCTTTGTTTTCACAATGTCGCTATTTATAAACTTGCATATATTGAATGTTTGAAATGTTGGAATGCCCATTGTTTTATAACATTGTAATGATATATACTTTGTAAATATGGATTGCTCATTCAAAACTTTGGAATGTCCATTAATCTATAACATTGCAATGTTTGTTTATACTATCCCCTTAAATTTTGCTTTACTGACTTTCTAATTTCCTCATGTATGTACAGAATTAGACTAAACAGTATCTAGCGCCTTGAACTATGTACACTTGTACTGTCAGTGTTTCATTGTTGTAGAATTTGGAGCTTTTCTCCCTGGGCCTCCACTGAAAAAGGACGTGTCCGGTCGGAATTTCCTGGTAAACAAATGTAAAATAAATAAAATAATAAATCTGAAGTCTGGTTAAGGGAATTATGATAATTGTAGAAGCCTTGAAACCCAGAAACTTGAGAAATTTTCAGGTGTATGCTTTAAATCAGCTGGAGACATTCAGAAAGATTTTCTTATACTGTTCTACTTTGTCCAATGGAAGAAAATATCTTCCTAGGGATAAATCAAGAAGACAACCAAAAAATAGTGAGTGGAAAAGCACGAGAGACGATTTCTACAGATTCAGTTGAAACCCCAGACTGAGCAGGAATTTCATGGCCATCACCATGGAATCCTGACAAATGGAAAAAGTGTTTGCAGATATGAGACAATTGTGCAAATATGGAAAGGTGTGAAGTAAATGGGGACTCAAGTCAGGCACTTCGCAAATACCCTTTGTGCTGTGGATACACCAAAGGGTAAGACAGAGAACTGATAACGTAAGCTAGGTACAAAAATCTTAAAAAAATACTCCTAAATTCATTGCAAATTGGAATATATTAATAAGAATCTTTTAGGTCCAATGTTACCATGAAGGTCATACTTCTCAACCACTTAGTCCATGAAATCTGGAAAAAGACAAAAATAATGGAAGGTAAAGGCCCAAAAATAGGGGCATGTTTAAATACCGAAATTATAAACTTATAAAGTTGCTTGAATAACAGGATTTGTGTTAGCATGCATTTTCTGAAAGATATGAAGTCTGGAGGTGAAATGTATGTCACTATATAGAAACTTCAGTCCTCAATGATTTGCCAGAAAACCACAAATTTTATGAGGAACATAAAAATATGAGGCACAAATCTGAACATTCTGTGAAAATCTGGACATTTGAGAGGTATGAGATGCAGGAGCTTATGAGAGGTAACAGGGTTTAAAGGGATGACAGTTTGAATTTTGATAAAAAGTTTCATGAAGGAGGGGTCTAGGACTAGTCTCCAAGTTCCCTCTTTCTTTGGCACCAGAAAAATCCTTGAGTAGAGACCTTTGCCCATCTAAATTGAGGGCACACATTCTATCACCCACTGAGCCAACACTTGCTCTAAAACTGGAAGAAATAGGCTGGTTTGTAGATTGAAGTGGAATCCCCAGAAAAGGAGGAATGGATTCCCATTACCATCCGTACCGTTTCTGGATAGAAATCAGAACCCTCTTGTCTGAAATAATCTGATGTCACAGGGGAAGATGGATAGCTAGACTGAGGGAAGGATTTGTAGGATTGCAAGGGTGGAAAGTTGGGGGGGTTGATTGAAGAGGTAAATTGTCATTCAGACATTTTGGCCTGTCCTTTGTTCTGGAAGACTCCTTCTTTTTTCTCTTTTAGTCTCATTGCCACAACTTTTTGAAATTCTTTGTGTTAGAACTTTGCTGAAACTGCATAATCTGCTACTTAAAACATGATCCTGAAAAGGAAGGTTTTATTTTATTTAATTTAACATTTGTTGACTGGGAAAGTCCGACTAGGTTCCACAGATCCTGTTTTCAGCGGAGGCCCGGGGAGAAATGCTCCAGAAGCATGTCTTTAGAATGTGGGAGGAAACCGGAGTACCCGGAGGAAACCCACGCAAACACAGGGAGAACATGCAAACTCCACACAGAAGGCACCCCAGCCGAGAATCCTCTTGCTGTGAGGTGACAGCATTAACCACTGCACCACTGTGCCGCCCAAGGTAAGTTTTTTACTGAAAGTAGGGTTGAAAATATAAGTAACTCATTGAGTCAATTCCCCTCTTTCATCAAATCTTTTAAGGACCTCAGCAGAAGATGGATCAAATAATACAGTTTTGCCCATCTGATAATTTAAAAATTCAGCTTTAACATATTCTGGTAAGTTTTGAGAATATAACCAATCACATCTTCTCATAACTAAACTGTTAACAACCAGTCTGGATACAGCATCAGCAGAGTCATAAGTACACTTTAAGGAGTGTTTAATTAACTGTGAAGCAGGTACAATTAAATAATTCAAAGAAGCTCTAACCTCTGAAGAAGGAAGGTTAACTGTTAACTTTCTCATGTCTTCAAATGAAACCAATATAAACTTTATCATGTGAGTGTGGCAGTTCAAAATTCTGAAAGTTAAAGTTGCAGAACAATGTACTTTTTTCTGAAATCTGTCAACAGCTTTCACATCCTTATCAAAGAGAATGTGGAAAGCATTCACGATATACTTAGCAGCAGAAAACATAGGTAATGAAATCACTGAAAAACTGATTTGTGATAAACATTTAAGAATTTATACGTCTAAGGTACATTATAACTTTCTTCTTCAGGTGGACAGAAGAAGCAAGAACAGTGGAAATCTACAATTGTTCTATGTTCAAGCTGGGAAGGGAGCTTCAGAAAGCACAGCTTGCACGAGTCAGTAAACCTTCTGGCATGAAAATTAAGATTCTGAGGTAAAATTTTCTTTGACAGCCACCAAAAGCACTATATCTTAGCCCCTATAAACTAATTATATACAAAGACATAGAAAATAACCATAAAAATATACTTTGAAGCCATTTTTTCACAAATACATAAGAGCAATAAAAATCCCTTTAGCCAACATGACAATCTAAAAAAAAATAATAATTTCCTAGCATAAAATTAAAATATTCACAGAAAAATCACAGACTTTCCTTAGAAAAATTGTGTTGTATAAGGTTTTCCCCAGAAGGGTACTTATATGCCCAGCCTTGAAAGGTCTGCTTGCAAACTTTCAGTTCCACAAAGACCATAGAGGCCGACCACGTCAGCAGCAAGAAAGCTCTGAAATGTTTGGCACTCAGATTAACTTTTTTATATGTCTCTGCTTGAGCCAATGGCAATTTGGTCGTCTGTGAGGTGAATAAAGCTTTGAAAGCTGGCTGCTGGTAATATCAAAGGCAAGAATACAACCCAAATAGCATATGCTACTATAACAGTGATCTAATGTTGAACATCAAGTGAACAGTAGAGACTTTAATGTGGCAAATTAATGCCTACACTTTTTAGAACAATATACAGTTCCAGAGCCAAGAACACTGAAAAACAGTATTTAAAGAGAAATGAGAGCAATCGCACTGTCTAACTGAAGGTAAACAAAGTATTGCAAACTCTTGCTTAAAATCACTGATGACCTGTGAGCAGGGTTATCAACACAAATTCACACTTTCACAGAAAGGTAAGCTCGTCCTAAGAGGAATAAGACTTGCACCACTGGAAAGTTTACAGCTTGCATGTAAACATATGAGAGAATACCCAAAGCAAAGGCATTGTCAAAGTATGGTTTCCAGACATGGGTGAATGTACTGAGGCTATGATTTATGGCTGCCTAATGTGTCAATCAGATGTGCAAAGCAAAGGTATAGACCCAATTAAATATATCAGAACAGTCAACATTATCACTGGCAAAGTAAAATACAGATTTGTAAGTTAATTTTGCCTGCAGGAAAGAATGGGCTGAATTCAGAAAGAACCCAGGTGCAGCCACTAACTGATGTGGCAAAAAGGGATAATGTAATTGCAAAAAGTAGCAGTTCAGACAGACTTTAGCCGAAAGCTAATGTGTATGTTTCTGAACTGCACAGTGATTACTGCAAGTATTAAGCAGTTTAATGCTATAACTACCACTGACAAATCATGCATACCTTTGGCATAAGCACCACCCAATCACTCATACATACATACGCACACACACATACACACGCACACACGCACACACACACGCACACGCACACGCACACACACACACACACACACACACACACACACACACACACACACACACACACACACATGGTCATATTCTCATACCTCTCAACGGCTCTTGAGTTTACAGGATGTCCATGATTTTGTTTGTAATATACTCCTTCCCTCATCACAAATGAACAAAGTCAGTGAATAATGTGAAACATTAAAGTTTCATACTCTTATTGCTGATGTAGAGTTTCTTTCTGCAGAATCTGTCATTCTACTACTTATAGTAGTGATGCAAAAGTGTCCCTGGGATGTAGTATTTCTCCCCAGCCAGTATTACTATGTTTGCTTATTAGTTTAGGGGGAGTTGAGAGGTACAGAAGCATCATCCCCTGGAGCACAGACACTTGCACAGACATACACACACACACACACACACACACACACACACACACACACACACACACACACACACACACTCACAGACATTCCCACAAGCACAGAGGCACTCATTGCACAACAGTCATACCCCATCACACATCAGATCTCAATCACAGACAAACTCACCCATTCACCCCATTCACACACACTTTCATATTCTACCTATCCCCTAACAAGTCCATCTACTGAAATCGCCCAGGCAGGCAAACCCTGACACATACACGTGCACTTGCTTGCAACCATGCACAGCCCCACAGACATGCATGCGCTGTCCCTTATGCAGACACATACTCACATACAACTTACCATTACCTCTTACTCTAACATGGTCTCTCCCAATGAAAGAGGAGGCCTTTTGGCTGTGTTAATTAAGATAGCTGTCCCTGTTAATGTATGCAGCAGTGCTATTCTCTGAATCACTCAGCTTATCTCTTACTGCAGACATTTTCAGCAAAGAGCTCATGATTAATTGTCATATGCCACTCCCAGGAATGCCTCATTAACATTGTGGTAAGCTATGGGGTCAGCCTACCATGGTCATTCTACAGATCACATAAAATTAGTGCTGTAGGACTGTTGTAGTTCCCCCTGCATTACCTTAGTAATACCTGTTAACCCTAACTCTAACCCTAACCCTGCCTCTATCTCTAAATCTAACCCCACATTTTACCTTAGAAAAAATCTTTCCAAAAGACCACTACAGTTTAAAAAAATCAGGGCTTTAGTGTTAACAGAAAAGTTTGGCGTAAAGATCGCAGAAAGAGCGTTTTTTTTTTTTTTTTTTTTTTTTTTTTTGCTATCTTTTGTAATTGTTTTTGACATTGTTTTGTATTTGTCATTTAGGCAAACATTGCACTCACGCACACATACACACTCATGGTTCAGAATCAGCAATGTTCTTTACTTCAGTAGTCCATATCGTATAATAAGAACTGGAGTACAATATAAGTTGTATTTCTAGTGGAGATGTTATCAAAATAAAGTGTTACCTCTCTTGAGCAGAAGTATGCCTTTGAAGTTTCTCCAAAAGGAAGGACAGTTTCATTTTTACCTTGGTACTGTGTTACATGTGCTCTGAATTCAGTCAGACTTTATATGAATTGACTTGAACTTCATATTGGTGAAAGTAAAATATAATGAAGTATTTAGATGACCATTGCTAAGGACTGTTGGAAACATATTATTTTGCTTGTACATGCAAGCAAGTCAACAGAAAAAAGTTATGAGCAATGGGGAAATAGGTAAAGAATATGGTAGGGTCAAGCAATTCTGCAAGAGTACAGCTAATTTTTCTGCACTTGGGGACTATTCCTGAGGTCCCAAATGTAATAAAGACTGTAAAGTTTAAAACATACAAACTTTTACAGGTTTGACCACTGATGTCTACAAGGTGTAACCTTTAGTAGTTCATATAGCATTATTTTTAGCCTTCTTTGTTGCAATAGTCTTGTAAAATGTAGGTCAATAAATGTTCTTTTAAACCAAATTAAATTCACAGCTGATAGCATAAATATGCCTAATATACTATTCTGGTTATTTGATAAAACTCAACAAGTGTTTGTGGGGAAGCTTACATATGCTCTGCATATTGTGTTTTGTCTTCACTCTTCCTCGTTATACTGACTTACTTGTGAGAAGCAACAGTTTAGAAGATAGAAAAATCAGCAGTGAAGGCTCACCCCATTTTGTATAGGAGCAAAATCAATGCTATCAACAATGTCTTAATGGGTGCAAGAAATGACTTTCATAAAATAGAAAATAATGGATCTGCATTGTAAATTAGGATGCGTATTTATCCCCTGACATTTTATGACAAGGCCTTGTAAGCTATGTCTGTTTTTATGAGTAACATTTTGAGCTATTTGCTACTAAATTCATAATTAATACAGCACTATACTCAAAAAATGTAACAGAATAAGTGACTCACTGCTTACTTCTTCACCTTCACTTACTAGATTAATGTTATGTACATGCAATCTGACTTCTGCTGAGGCCTATGAGGAATAAACTCAAATGTGGTAATTTAATTGGATGGAAAGTGGCAAAAAAACTTTAATTAATGATATGCTTTCTGAGATGCAGACTTATTTTCATACACTATAATTAAAAAACTACTTTCAAGAGGTATTCATGATGTGAAGTGTTCAAGTACCATGTAATGTGTGTGAGACAATATCAATAACAAGCCATCAGTTGCAGACACTGCTTCAATGTTATGCTAGAATATGCCCGGTGACATTAATATTTCCACAGGTTTAAGTTATAAGAGAATAAATAATCTCACTTGGTGTAACTGCAAAAAAAGAGTGAACTTATCTTGATAATAGCTAATTGCATTACAACCCATTTCAATTGGCTGAAAGATATCTAAAGTATATGTTACTACAAGATAATATTACTAACAGTTTGCAATGGAAATTAAATTATTTGACTGAATAAAAGCTGGAATGATATCCCAGACTGTTGTCCTGAGAATATATTAACTTTTAAGAGGATTATTTATTATTTGTTGGTGTATCAAGCACATTCTGTGCACTGCAGAAACTTGACGGATGGATTATTATATATAATATATAATAAAATATATAAAATATAATATCAAATACAATGTTATACAAGACTTTAATCTGCCAGGTTCATCTTGTACATAATATATATCATCTACAAGAGTGCATTTCTGAATCAGTGACTTAGGACAGGACATTACATGTGGATGAGAACTGAAAATGCATATGCAGTGATGTATGACTTATAGTTTTGATGAAGATTTCTTGCAGAGATGTTTTTGAAATGAAGTGGCAGTCATGCCCACCTGTTATCTGATCTCGTGGGTATTGTGTGAGCATATTCACACCTTTAGCTCTTGGCACATGAAGGTCTTTAATATTGTGCCTCTGGACATCTGGCAACCTCTTATATTCAGTAGCGCTATGTAACATATTTTAATATGTTAGCATCCTGATACGTAGTCCATATGCAGACATTATCCTTTTCTGCACATTCATTAGATTCCTGCTTCACACCCTTTCATTACTGTATTGTTACATTATGTTAATTTGTAATTGTATGCACTCATCTTCTCACATTACCTCTCTAACAGACTAAGGGATAGCTTGCCTCAATGCATATATTTATCAATGTCTCACATTCATTGAGAATGAATTACTTAACCAGTGTTGCCTTGGTGTGAGCAGACAAAAAAATGATGTGTATGTATGTATGTGTGTGTGTGTGCGTGTGTGTGTGTGTGTGTGTGTGTGTGTGTGTGTGTGTGTGTATGCGCGCACACACGTGTGTGTTTACTTAACTCAATGTCTTCAACTTTAATACTATATCAGGCCAGGTAATGAACTTTAATATTAGGATGCTAGGCTGAGGATATTTTTTTTTCTTTTAGATTCAGCATTTGTCATTTTGCTGGGAACTGTTTTGTGTATTGAAAATGTGCTCACATGTTGGGAGTTTTCTGTATTCACATCAATATTTTTGAGATTTTCTTCTGCAAGTTTATGAAGTGACATGAACCCACTGGTAGTCATCCTGCCAGCAATCTGCATGTCTTTATTTAGGCAAAGAAGCGTATACATTCAGTACACTGGTTCATCAGCAGTGACCCTTAGAATTGTGCAAGTTGCCAGATTCAATACTGGATTCAGCTGTGCATACCAAGATGCCATTTAAACACTATTTTAAGGCATAATTCTTCAAAGACAAAAATAATGCAAGACACATTTGTGTAGGGCTTGAATTAAAGCAACGTGTTAACTTTGCCTGAAAGATTACTCTAGTCTGAGCACTAGGGGAATACTATTTGCACTCTGAACATCTTCAGTGAAGGACCACAATGTGGCTACAGACTAGAGAAGTGTCACATGCACGCAGCTTAAGTATGCAACTCCCTTCCTCCCATGTGTTCACTTGCTACCACATTACTCACAAACAGAATGCCTTAGTGACCTTGAAGAGTACTCAGGCTTTGAAGGTAATCCCCTTTAGGTGTTGGGGTAATGGCTAGTGTGCAGTCTGTCACTGCTCCCTGAAATTAAATGAAAATGTAGACTAATTACAAGAATTGGAACCATACTTCTAAGACAAACTGCTCTGGGTTGTTTTTTTTTTTTTTTTTTTTCTTTATAATGTGGGATGTTCCAGCCGTCAGTCTTGACTCCTTTGTTGTTTAATGTCCATTTACTGCATCAGGATGAAATTGTGCAAGGCACAGTTTGAGTATTTTAATAATACCTAACTTTATCTCACAGTTACCTGTTTGCACCAGCTGTCTCAGTTGCTCTTGAAGCTTTTATTATGTTTTTAACATAGAGGATTATGGCTGGTTCCCCAATCATTTATTATGTGTTCAAGACGTAGATGCCAATAAATTTACTTTGAGAGCAAAGCTCAAGAGGTGAATCTGGGCATCCATGTCAAGACCACATAATATTAGGTTACAATCAGAGTCTTGATTATAGTTCTTTATAGTACTAAGAAATGTATATGCTCCATGTAGTACTACTTACAGAAAAAATAAATAAATAAAAACTGCAGTGATTTAGCAAAGAATTTAGTGAGTGTTGTCAAATATACAGGAGGACGCTTTAGAGAAACATTTTCAAACTACATCAGAGACGCAATGTAGGAATAGACAGTAGGCAAAAACAAAGTTGTTTTGTTTTCTGCCACTGTCATTTGCTGGCTGGCACTGTCAATTCTTAATGTGAGATCCAGTCTGAATAGCACTTGGGTGGTGCTTAACAATCGTAAAGACTCCTGCTACAGAAGCGATTAATTAGTTGGTCTTTTTCCTGATACTGGAGTATAATCATAGTACTCCATGCACTACATATTTGTTATAAACTTGTTAAAACTCAAGCCTGAGGTTCTTACACTGTAGGCTATAACACAAAGCTATTGTTTTTCCTTATATCTAGTTGTAAATAGGGTTAGGGGTTTGTATATGTAGTACAGTACCTACAGTACTTTCAGTGCTGCTGAATGATTAGCTGACACTTAAAGACTAGTTTCAAAACATTTTAGATAATATTTTCATAGATAAAAGGCCAGCATGCTAGTACATAGTGAGACCTGCTATTGCTTATGCTGGCAGCTTCAGTTCAGCTAGCAGATTTCAAAAATGACGTGGGAGGTTGAATATTACTTGCTGGTTGTCTTTCTCCTAGTGGAGAAGTGCAGGTTTATATCTGCCCTAATTTTTAGCTAAACCAAAAAGTAAAAAGGTCACTCAGACAAACAGATTAGTAAAAACTACAAGAAAAACCTAGCCAAGCTAGAGTTTTCACTACATGATGCCTTAAACCTTGTGTCATAGAGGACCATGCAATATATGCAAATGACCCCTTAAGGACATCAAGCATTTCAGTCATATGCTTCTGAATGTTCATGACTTTTTACTTTTTCTTTTTTAAATCTTTATGGAAAGATTCAGGCCAACAAAGCCAAATGCTACTAGCTGTGGACATGCACATTTCAGCCTTCTTATGCCCTCATCTGCTCAGCATAAGTGGACTGTTTAGCTATACTACAGAAATGCAGGGTCTTTAAACTCAGTTGATGTCCATAACCATTAAGATGTCTGCAAAATATCCCAACTAACAATTAAACCAAAAGGTGAAAAGGTGACACAGACAAACTAATTAGTAAAAATTATGAGAAAAACCTAGCCAAGCTAGAGTGTAATACTTAAACCTCCAGTAATAGAGGCCCATGGGTTATTTTGCAAATGACCCTTTAAGGACATCATATGTTTCAGCTATGTAGCTTCTGAATGTCTATGACTTTTTACGTCTTTCTTTTTAAGTCATTATGGATAGAGTCAGGCCAACAAAGCCAAATGCCACTAGCTGTGGACATGCACATTTTGCCTTCTTATGACCTTGACAGCACAGAATAAGTTGACTGTTTGGCTATATTCTAGAAAGACAGGGTCTTTAAACCTAGCTGATTTCCATAACAATTAAGATGTCTGCAAAATATTCCAACTAACAACTAAACCAAAAAGTAAAAAGGTCACACTGACAAACCAATTAGTAAAAACTACAAGAAAAACCTAGCCAAGCTAGAGTTTTCACTGTGTGATACCTTAAACTTCCTGTAATAGAGGCCCATGGGAGTATAGCCAAACAGCTGTGCCCCCACACCCCCCAAAAATGAAATATACCAACTCCAAGATTGCACTACACTGAGGAAAAAGTTATATTTCCCATTCTGCTCTGTTCTGCGGCCAAAGTATCCATGATGTGACTGTCAAATCTATGTGGCAGTCAATCATGCACCCTTTACATACGACATCACAACCATTTGGCATGCCAATCACACAAGAAACACCCACTTCTGCACAGACTGACCTGAGAAGTACTGTTTGACAGCAATGCCCATTTCAGTGACCTGCTGGGGCCATAGTGGGAATATCTCAGGCATCTACTTCAAGAACACTCCATCAGTTTTTCAGTGACATGCTACAGAATGTGGAGGTACATTTGTGGTTTCCACATACCATGGAGGAGAAAGTCAACATCATGCAGGATTTCTATAATATTGCCCACTTTCCTGATGTGCTGGGGACATAGAGTGTACCACATTGAAATAAATACCACATTTGGTGAACTGAGTAAGAGGTACATTAACTGCAAAGGGTATCACTCCATCAACTACCAGGTGTTCTGTAATACACCAGATATCATCTACAGTGTGAATACAGACCATTGCCATGATTGTCAGAAATGGCCACCTCCGACCAACAATTATTTTCTAAAATGCATAAACTGTATAACCCATAAGATCCACATGTGGCAGCAAATAACACACATATGTGAGTAGATATGACATATGCATTAATTTCTAACAACTTGAAGTACTACCTATGATCTATCAAGATGCTAATGGAAATATTCCAAAATTCAGACCAAGTGCTTATGCATCGGCTTGAGTTTCGCCATAATTTAAGTCTGCCATTATGTATACAAAGTTTATACACCCAGTTCACTGGGATTTCCTTCCAATGAATAAAAATTAAAGTACAGTAATAATCACATTACAGAGCTAACATTGAATTAATCATGGGGTGGAGCCTGATGCAGATATGATGCCTAGCAGGCAATATTTGCTATTGACTTCTGAAAGAAGCTATAGCCTAAGCATGTCTCTAACAGTACCTGTAACCTTATTTCAAATCAGGTGGACTAGAGGGCATTCCCAAACCCAATTATAGTGTGATGTAGGAGTCTCACAGCCCCAGTAGCTTCTATCTTGTGGCCCACTGCATTACTTAAGATGACCAGAGGTACATTGTTAACAATGAAGTAACTTACTATGGGCAAACTCAGACAATGGGGGAGAGAAACATTCTTTAACCCGACAAAGACACTCCTTCCATTTCACTAGTGATAACTCCTGAGAAATCTGTTAAATAAATTTGTTAGAGTCAGACTGTAAAAATCATTGAGTTATTCAAAAACAATGTCAATCAATAACAAACAATAATGCAGGAGAACTCAAGTATCTTAAAGCTCTAATGTACATTAGGAGGCAAAAAACCATACACAAAGTTGTATAGAATTTTGACTAGTTTTATTCACAAAAGGGCACCATTTTTATATATGTCATTATCAGTTTTGCCCACCTCACTGGCGTGGTCAGTGACAGGGTCTTTACATCATAGTAAAAGTGCTGAGATTGTGTTTTTCAAAAAAGTCTTTTCCCATGAGAATGTTACAGCCTTGCAAGCACCTGGTCAGTCACGATGACCTCCTGAGGATGTAGCCAATTCAAGGTTCTCAGATTAGTTCAATACAATAGATGTATGTCTTCTTTAATGCCTCTCTTTGTCTTTCTGGTTCCCCAGCTGCGCACTATCAGAGATAGTGCGCACAAGGCTATTCTCCTGGTGGAAGCAGGAAAGAGGATACACATGCGAACAGATTTATTATTTTCTAACTTTGCAAAATAATCTTTACTTGAAAGACATGAGCCAGGCTGTGCTTGCAAGCTGCCAAGGTCAAATTTCTGATTACACTGCAGCTTGTGCTTCAAGCAATAATATGCAGGTTTATTTCTACTATTATTCTAGTAAGACAGAATTAAATGCATTATATACTACTTTTCAAACTTTGTTCTCTATTATGGATTTAAGTACATTTATTCCTAACTAAAGCACACATTTCTCTATATATATTTGACCACACAACTTATATGTGTTTGAATACACATTTTCCCAAGCAGCATATATTGTAAATATATTTTCTAAGCAGCATGTATAGATTTTTCTAACATTCTCCCTCCTGTTAATGCATTTTATTCTTATTTGAAATATAAACAGTATTATTTCATTTCTTAGCCTTTTCCTTTCAAGGACTCTCAGCTAAGTAAGTCATTTGTTTTATATTTCAGATAGGCTTTCACTTGGTATCAACAAATTCAATTCCATGTCTTGGTACATAGTTTCAGTCACTGATACATCAACTAAGTCTTTAACTAATTTTTTCACACAGGGTATCCCGCAGCAGACACATGCTCCAATTATGAGCAGTACTACACAAATTGCAATCAGAATGTTCATAAGGACCGACCCCCACCCCCCAAACAGATTCTGGAAAAAGTTCGTCAGTGGGTTTGGGCCTGGTTCTGCCATTGCTGACACCTGCTGTATTACCTCCAGATGATCATTGATTTCATGCTGGTTGTCTGGAATGTACACACAGCATTCTTCTTTAATAAGCGCGCACGTACCACCTCTCGCCGCTAGGGTGAAGTCGAGAGCCATTCGGTTCTGTAATACAACTGTTCTCATTGCATTCATTTCATCAGTCACAAGTTCAAGAGCGGAAAAAGTCGCATTGCTCATTACTTCGAGGAGTTTTGACAATTTCCTCAGTTCCCAAATTGATTTGACTGCTCCGTAGGCTGGGAATATCCCAGCCCAGGATATAACACTGTCACTCAAGTCCATATGGGTCAACTTTTCTTTGTCCTTCACAGCGAATGATCCTTCCAGCTTGCTTCAATCTTACCCACTGGATTAGTAGGTTTTCTGACTGTATTTTCGGCTTGCTGAGCTACATCTCTCACATTACGTATTTTACCCAGAGGCAATTCTGCAGTATGTCTTATGGCTGGAACCAGATAACCCAAAAAACAACTGCCGGACCAATTCTCAGGTAACCATTTATAGGCCTTTTTCCCACAAACAAAATAACAGTTTTCTACTTTTGTACTGATGCGGTTAACCCTGAATGAAACATTTTCTTATCTATAACAGATAATTGTCTATATATTTCAGGAGTTTTTTGCACATCTCTCAATGTTGTTTTCATCAAGCTTAAGTATGAACCATAATTCGTGCTACAACTAGTACCTTGGTCTATAGGTTTTATATAACATTTGTAAGACACAGTTATGTTACAGTTACTCCAACCAACCTGGAGTGTATCATTTTAACAAAACAAACAATTCCTTTCTGAGTAACAGGCAAATATAATGCCACTTTGTCTTGTGATCTCACAGTGCCTGTGTCAAATAACAGGTTTTCCCAAGTTTCATTTATTCCCAAGGGGACAGCAGACATCAAAAGTCCTCCATATGCTGTGGGTATTGCAGTACAAACCCAGCAATTTGAAACGTTCATAGTCTCTACATAAACTCGTTTCATAGCCAGGTATGTGTTAAAGTTTGGGTGCCAGTCTATAGCCAGTCCTTCATCACGTTTTATTAATTTCACTTCTGTAGTTATATGCAAGAAAACCATAACAACAAAAAGGTTACTACAAACATAGTTAATAAGTGTATGATCAGTAGGCCAGTGAACCAATGTCTCTGGGGTTGTTTCACATTTTTATTCATTCTGCCTCTGGCCATCCTGTTCCTGTGGTATGTCCAAACTAAATTTCTTAACAGGTTTGCAGTGGGTCAAATGAACCCAAGATGATCTCTCAGCAATTTTTACTGCAGTGGGTGTTGCCAATAGTACCTGGTACGGACCTTCCCACTTTGGGCTCGCCCAGTTCTTTCTCTTTATGATTTTCAGCCAAATCCAGGACCCCGGGGTCAGCACGGCCTCCGGTTTTGCTTCTCGTTTATCTGAAAAAGAGTTCAACTGCAAAACAGTCTTATTTGTTAACAATTTCTTCATATAACTAGCTAATGAGCCATCGGCCTCCAGCTCTGCAGGCATGAGGGCCTTCCATTGTGGCACACAATATGCCCTACCAAACACTATTTCAAAAGGGGTCAAGCCCTTTACATTTGGGACAGTTCTCATGCTCAGCAGTGCTAAAGGCAGACAGCAAATCCAAGTTTTCTGAGTCTCACTCATTAATTTTCTCAACTTGTTTTTCAAAATTCCATTGTACCTCTCCACCAGTCCTGCTGACTGAGGGTGATAAGCACAATGGTTCTTCAAAGAAATCCCAAAAATCTCCCAAGCTGCTGAATTGTCTGGTTTACAAAATGTGTTCCATTGTCACTATAAATTCTTTCCGGTATGCCAAATCTAGGAATGATTTCTTTCACTAGGGCTTTTGCTACTGTTGCTGCATCCGGATTCCTGGTTGGAAAAGCTTCTACCCATTTTGAAAACATATCTATGATCACTAAACAGTATTTTTCCCTTCACATTTATTCAGTTCTATGAAGTCCATACAAATAGTATGGAACGGATAGGGTGGTGTTGGAAAGCTCCCTCGCTTTGGTTTAAATGCTCCCTGTGCATGATGCTTGCTACAAATATGACATGTTGCACAAAATTTTTGTGTATAATTCGTAAATCCATATGTTTGGAATGTTTTGTTAACTAACTGTACCATCCCCCCTGTTGAGACATGGCTCTGCCCATGACTCAACAAAGCTGCATATCTAAATAAATTAGATGGCAATATGGGCTTTTCTCTTTGGAGATGTACAGTCCCTCTTTAAGGATTGCTCCTCGTTTTATCCACTTTTGCTTTTCTGCTTTTGTAGCTAATGTCTGCATTGTTCTTAACATTTCTAAATCTAGAGTCTCAGAAGGTTGTACTTCTTCATTTAAGCACAGTTTCTGGGTCTGAGGCAGCTTGCTCGCAGCTGCATCAGCCCGAGCATTCCCTTTTGAAATTCTATCTTGTTGTTTTGTATGGGCTGCACATTTACAGATAGCTATTCTAGTAGGTAACTGAATAGAATCTAACAGGTTCAGAATCAATTGTGCATGATTAATCGGCTTGCCAGTAGATGTTATCATTCCCTGTTTTTCCATTGTTGTGCAAAGACATGCACTGTAGAGAAAGCATACTGACTGTCAGTATATATGTTAACACATTTGCCTTTCGCTAGAGTGCAAGCACGTGTCAAAGCTATCAATTCTGCTGCTTGAGCTGACAGGTTATGTTGCAGGGGTTGTGCTTCTATGATTTCGTCATCAGTCACTACTGCATAGCCCACTAGGTTTTTCCTGTAGGACCTCGTCTACAGGACCCATCCACAAAAAATGTCACCTCTGCGTCAGCTAAAGGTACATCAGTAAGATCTTGTCTGGGTGTGGTTATTTGTTCCATTTCCTGTAGGCAGCTGTGCGGTGTGCCATCCACAGGAATCGGAAGTAATGTTGATGGATTTAATGTTGTACAACGTTCAATTGTCATATGGGGTTGACTCAATAGTATGGTCATGCAAGAAAGATGTCTGGCAGGGGATAAAAATGCTATTTTTCTTGCAGTAAAATTATCGCAACTGCATGAGGTACTCTCAACGTGAGAGGATGAAACAACACCACTGAGGCTGAAGCTTGCACTGCCATAGCTGCTGCGACTACCGCTTGTACGCAGGGTGGTAATGATCGTGCCACCGGATCTAACTGTGATGAATAGTAAGCTATGGGGCGTTGCTTGCCGCCATGTTGTTGCGTCAGTACTGACGTCATATATCCCCGCCTACAATCTACAGTTTGGAAAAATCTCTTATGGTAATTCGGAAGCCCTAAAACTAATGATGAAGCTATCAGTTGTTTTAGTCTACAAAAGGCTGCTTCTGCTTCTGGAGTCCAGTGCAGTGTTTCTTGTGCTGCCATTGGTGTTTTAAATATTAAATCAGCCAATGGAGCCGTTTCTAAAGCATAATTCGGTATCCAACTTCGACAAAAATTAGTCGTTCCCAAGAAGGACATCATTTCCTTTTTGGTAGTTGGTCTAGGTGCTTGTAAGATAGCTGTTTTCCGATCTTCATCTAATGTTCTGCCTTCTTTGGATATCACATATCCCAGGTATTTAACCTGTTCTTTCCAAAGTTGCAATTTATGTTTATTCACTTTATGCCCTTGTTCAGCTAAGAATTTCAACAATGCTATTGTATCTTCCCTACACTGCTGCTGGGTAGGGGCTGCAAGCAGGATGTCATCTACATAAAGTAGTACTTGGCTGCCCCCTGGTGGAGAAAACCCCGCCAGGTTGCTAGCCATCTCTTGTGCGAATATTGTTGGACTTTCACTATATCCCTGTGGTAGTCGGGTGTACGTATACCTTTTGCCCTGAAATGTAAATGCAAACCAATGCTGGCTGTCAGGGTGGATAGGTATTGAAAAAAACGCATTGCTAATATCTACCACGGTAAAGTATTTTTGTTGCGGCTTCAAATCATTTAACAAAGTATGTGGATCTGGCACCGTAGGTGCTCTTGGTATTACCGCATCATTTACAGCTTGTAAATCTTGTACCATCCGCCATTCCCCGTTTGCTTTTTTCACAGGAAATAGGGGAGTATTACATGGTGAATCTAAGGATTCTACCAGTATCCCTTCCTTAAGTAATGCCATTATGATAGGTTTGATTCCCTGTTCCGCATCCTTGCTCAAAGGATATTGTCTTTTCCTTGGTCTAAAGGCCGATTTTGGTGTAATAACTACTGGCCCTGCTGTTCGAATAAGTCCTACATCTGATTTTCCTGTTGACCAAAGGACATTTGGTATTTCACTCAAAGCTTTTTCTTCTTCTTCTATCAAGAACGCCAGTCAGCTGTCTTCACTCTGTTGTAAGTGTACAGCTGGGCGTGCTTGCGTTAACCAATTCAGTTTTTGTTTCTGTACTCTTAAGTCCGACAACTCTAAGTCAGTCAGTTTCTCCCATTTTGTCACTTTGTCACCCAAGTCTACCCACCTAACATTCCTGTTTTTGGTTAGGCTAACATGTGGTAGTTTATTGGATTTGTACAATTCCAAAAACTCCTGAGACAATGAACAACTGGCTACACTATTGCCCTCAGTGTCCCAGTATAGAGTCCGTAGTATTAGTCTATTTGCGGGATTCCTGAACAATTTTTGTTCGTATTCTTTATCAGGTCCTGGTGTGCTACAATAATATAGGGTACAATGTAATAAATGTTGCTGGTCAACATCGAGGGGAAGCACCTTGCTGGTGGCTACATTCATCAGTTCCTTGGTCACTGCCCCTGGACCGGTTGTAACCAGATCCTGGCTGTACCAATAATAAGCCTCACCCTCCGATCGTACTACAAAAGTATCAGCTTGTCTCTGTGCCTCCATACCGTTCATGGTAGGGACTACTGCTATGCCAAAAAGTTGCATAAGATCTCTTCCTAATAAGTTCATGGGGCATTTGGCAGAAAGTACTATTTTACTTCTTTGGGTCATGCCCGAGATGGGGTCAGTTATTGCTATATCATGGGAAAGTGGTTCCCTGTACAGCTGTCCGTTTGCTGCTTTCACTAATATGTAATCAGGTGACTCAGAATGTTCCGGTAACTTTGAAGGATGTATCAAAGTTCGTGATGCTCCTGAATCACACAAAAATTTGACTTCTCTCCCTTCCACCAGAAGTGTAACTTCCAGTTTCGTGTCTGCTAAATAGAGCTCTAAGCTCAGTAATGCCAGATCTAAAACTTCACTTTCCCCAACTTCTACATCCGGTTGCATGTCATCTGTTTCTTCTAAGGTATTTACATCATTCCCCTGCTCATTAGTCTCTTCTGGTGACTGCTGAGCAGCATAACTGTCATATAGTCAATCCTCATCTTCCTTATCCTTTTTTTCCACAGGTGCCTTGCTCCTGCAATCCCTTGCCAAATGTCCCTTCTTACCGCAATTGAAGCACTCACCTTTTTTCTTTCTGCTCTCATAAATTTCTGAATTTCTGTCAGAGCGTTTGTTACCCTGAGTATTTTGCTTACCCTTTTTGGCTGCTTGTACTACAAAAACTTCCGCACCGTCTTCAGCTGTGAAGACCTGCGTTTTCTTTTTCTTTTTACTGTTAAAATGTTTTTCGGCATGTCTAGCATACTCTAACAAGGCTTGAAGCCTACTTGTTCGGTGATCTATCATGTGCTTCGTGATGAAGCTATTGATAGGGGCAATACAACCTTTCAAAAATGCATTCTTTAACTGCTGTTCATATGAGCTATCATTCTTTTGATTTTCAGGAACGGGCATGCCACTATGGTTATTAAAACATTCTAATAATCTACCATAGTATGCATCTACTGTTTCATTATCTTGTTGTACACATTGGTTAATGCAAGTCCAGTCTGCCCTAGGTTTCCATTTTTCAGTAATGCGGTCCGTAAGACCCTTCAATCTAGCATCTAGTTCTGCGTCACTATGTGGGAGTGGCCTGTGTTGCGCCACGGGCATTCCAGGCGCCACAAATCATGTGCCAGTCCGGACCTAAAATTTGTCTAACTACTCTTTCTACCTCTTCCCCATTTAAGTGGTAACTCAATCTCATGCCCTGTAAATCCTGTAGAAATTTCTCAAAGTTAATTTTTGGATGGGGAATTCCTTCTGTAGCTTTTCGGATGTCTTCCGTGTCCATGGTCTATACACTAAGAGAGTTGAGGCCTGGCCCTCCTGTCCTGCCTGTGGGTTAGGTACTTCTATTAATGGACAGATTTCCTCACTCTCATCTAATAAACTTCCGCTTGGTTGAACATCTATAAATGTTTGACGTGTTCGGGATCTAGTCCCGACAGGTTCTCTTACAAATGGTTGTCTTAATATCCCTGTTGTCTCTGGGTAACGTGGGGGGGGTCCAGCCCGCCCTCCCGCTTCATATTCTGAGTAAGGCATCGGTGGAGGTGGTAGGGGAGGGACCGATGCTACTATTATGTTATTATCCTCTTTGTCTAAAAATAATGCCTTTGCATTTTTATTTTTCTGTTCCCTTCGGTTCACTTCCTCAATCCACCTATGTGCTTGAGGAACACCCAATTGTTGTTGTTTTTTTGCCTGACCTTCTGCATCAGATTTTAACTGTTTCAAAAGTTTTACTAATGACATTTTATCTAGTTTACCATCAAAGTCATACTTGTTAACCCATTTTGCAAAATATCTCACATTATCTGCTCTCTGTAATTGCATATATTTTGCATCTTCTGTTAGGGGCGGGTCACGTGACCCTTTAGTGCATTCATTTCCCATGTCTCTGAAAGAGAAAAAAAGAAGAGAGAGAGAGAAAAAAAACAGAACTGTTACGTAACCCTTTCTCTTGTACCACGTGGTATCTTATTCCCCGTATTCACAGTAGTGTCTAGAATGACTGTTTACTTTGCTTTGTTTTATTTCCTGATCTATGACTCAAGATACAATACTTCGACTACCTCTCTCCCTGCTATCACAAACCTTAGCAATAGCACAGTGTAACCTGGTCCCCGATCTAAAACAAAAACAAAGAGAGGAATTCTGCTTACCCGAGCCTCCTGCTTATGCTTGATATGCTTTTTAGGACCCAGTTTTCCGCTTTTCGGCCACAGATCAGACAAGTGGACAGCCTCTTTGGGCACGACAATTCAGTCGGAGGTCTTTCCTTCTTCTGCGCAGATTTCGGTGCCACCTATATATTCTGACCTGCAGCTTACCAAGGGAATTCCGGCACGATTAGGACCAAAATGTTAAATAAATTTGTTAGAGTCAGACTGTAAAAATCATTGAGTTATTCAAAAACAATGTCAATCAATAACAAACAATAATGCAGGAGAACTCAAGTATCTTAAAGCTCTAATGTACATTAGGAGGCAAAAAACCATACACAAAGTTGTATAGAATTTTGACTAGTTTTATTCACAAAAGGGCACCATTTTTATATATGTCATTATCAGTTTTGCCCACCTCACTGGCGTGGTCAGTGACAGGGTCTTTACATCATAGTAAAAGTGCTGAGATTGTGTTTTTCAAAAAAGTCTTTTTCCCATGAGAATGTTACAGCCTTGCAAGCACCTGGTCAGTCACGATGACCTCCTGAGGATGTAGCCAATTCAAGGTTCTCAGATTAGTTCGAATACAATAGATGTATGTCTTCTTTAATGCCTCTCTTTGTCTTTCTGGTTCCCCAGCTGCGCACTATCAGAGATAGTGCGCACAAGGCTATTCTCCTGGTGGAAGCAGGAAAGAGGATACACATGCGAACAGATTTATTATTTTCTAACTTTGCAAAATAATCTTTACTTGAAAGACATGAGCCAGGCTGTGCTTGCAAGCTGCCAAGGTCAAATTTCTGATTACACTGCAGCTTGTGCTTCAAGCAATAATATGCAGGTTTATTTCTACTATTATTCTAGTAAGACAGAATTAAATGCATTATATACTACTTTTCAAACTTTGTTCTCTATTATGGATTTAAGTACATTTATTCCTAACTAAAGCACACATTTCTCTATATATATTTGACCACACAACTTATATGTGTTTGAATACACATTTTCCCAAGCAGCATATATTGTAAATATATTTTCTAAGCAGCATGTATAGATTTTTCTAACAAAATCTAAGTGTCTCATTGAAGCCTCTGATCCTCAAATGGAAATCCTTCATATCTAATGCCCACAAATTTAATACCCTCAGTCGTGTATTTTATATAAACTCATCTATCCTAATTCTGTCCTCTTGCCAATCTTTTCTCTCCCAACCAACCTTTCTCACATACCTAATTTTTAGCTAAACCAAAGAGAAAACATACTTTTGTTCTTACAGTCCAAAACATCTTTTGCATATAAAATATCTTCTCTAACCCATTTTAACCCATTACTTTGGCCTGCCTTCTTTTTAAGAAAGGGTTGAAAGAAGATGACATTACTCTATATCAGGAGATACTAGAAATTGTTCTTAAAAATAATTTTATTTTTTTTGAAAATGAACTTTTTCTCTAAGAAAAAGGGAGTAGCCATGGTGCTGCTTGTTGGGGGCTGTATGCCAATAGTATTATATTAGAATAGGAGTATAAGTTTTTATTCAATAATGAATGGTTTAAAGCTGATGTTTTATATTGAAGTTACCTGGAAGATATCTTTATTGTATAGAGAAAAGGCAAGGAAAGTATTATGGAATTTTAGGATTATCTTAACAATACCACCCCATTTTTAAGATTTTTCCATGAAACAGGGGAGAATAGTATACACTATTTGGATGTCTTACTTGCAAAACACCTTACCCACAAGAGATATACATCCAGGATCTATCATAAGCCAACTTATTTGAATATGTTTTTTCATTTCAACAGTTCACATCCCCTTAGTCAGAAATAAATCTGTGGTAAAAGATCAATTGGTCAGGGTAGCCCTTATGACAACAGTTTTTGATGAATTTATTATGGAATATGCAGTATGTTTGTTAGGAGAGGTTATCCCAAGGACTTTATTGAGAATGTCAGAAACAAAGTAGTTCAGAAAAGGTTGAATAATTATTTTACTCCCGTTATTATAAATGAGGGTATAATTCTTCCAGATGTAGTTCAATGTTCCTCCATGGAACAGAATAATAAACCAAATTTTCCTATGTCATTTAGTACTACCTTTAATAGTGATAGCCTGTAGTTAAGAATGTTATGATAAAAACCTAGGCAATATTAAATGATGACCGGCTAGTCCTGAAGAAATTAGGGGATAAACCAACTTTTATATATAAAAAGGATCAAATTTCAAAAATTTGATCGAATATAGGCAGAATAGTGGAGATGACAAACATATGTTTATGGACAAATGTGGGCACTGTTCCCTTTGTCCATTTACTGGTGTTAGTGAATGTCTTGACATCAATTGTATTTTTCTTAGAGCAAGGGACAAATTTAATTGTAACACCATGGGTATCATTTATGTGGCTCTTTGTCAGAAATGCCCAGCATTCTATGTTTGGAAGACTGAACACAGACTTAGGGATAGGATATATGAGCATCAGTTTGATATTAAAAAAAGTAAAACTAGCAATGCTTTGTATCATCATATTTCAGATTTTCCAGGTATCATTTCAAATATTTCATTATTGAAAAGGTATTACAGAACATTAGGGGTGGACCCTGGTCACTTCATATTGAGAAATGGGAACTATTTTGGATTTTGAAACTAAGTGCAGTTAATTGGCTTGGACTTAATGATATGGCACCCATTGGATGCCTTTTAAAATTGAAAGCTCAACTAACATAAACTTTCTTCTTTTTTCTTTATTAACGGTATCTGTACCTATATACACTATTTATATATATATATATATATATATATATATATATATATATATATATATATATATATACATATTAGGAAATGTATTTCACATTTTGGGTTGTAGTAACATAGGGTTTTAAAATTTTAGAGTTTAGTGTTTGTTTCTTTTAGCAGATTAATTGCAGTCTATTTATTGATGATTAAAGTGATCATGTGACTGTATTTATTGTATTTAAGGAGACTGATTTTATGTTAGTTAGATCTGAAGAAGTCTCTGGTAGCATACCTTGGAGATGGAAGTGCGTGTTTTACTACTTTGATTTTATCTTTCTGGAATTAATGCTTTGCCACATCTGAGGTCTATGTACTTTTGTTTCTTTTTCAATAACTCCTGGGAAATCCATGACTCCCATTGAAGCCTCTGATCCTCAAATGGAAATCCTTCTTATCTAATGCCCACAAATATAATACCCTCGGTCATGTACTTGGTATGAAGTCATTTGTCCAAATTCCATCCTCATGCCAATCTTTTCTCTCTCAACCTTTCTCAAATACCTCATCTAGGCATTCATCATACTAATAATATTAATTGTAAATATCACCACCAAGATATTTTGGCCAAGGAATAGGATCGATTGTTCTATAAAAGATGACATACTTTTGTATTTTACAGTCCAAAACATCTTTTGTATATAAAATATCTTCTCTAACCCATTTAACCCCCTATATTAGCCTTCCTTCCTGGCATAACAATATGTTGTTCCATAAGGAAGCTTCAACAGAATGTACAGTATTTGAGGATATTCTTCCTACAACCATTATCAAGCATCATCTGTCCATGCCACCTGGATCTCATGTCTTGCAGAATGGAGCATTCTTGATTGGGGTCCTAGTGATTGTTGCATGGGAGCACCTAGACTGGGTATGTTTTAAGTTTTGCTCTAAAAAATGCCAGCCAACACATGCTGGACTGGACTGTTTAACATTCAGTAGCCCAAATAATCTTTTATCTCAGGATACACATCTTTGATTTGCTAATTCTTGAGGATTTACCATTCCTTAAATAACTGGAAATGAGTTTTTGACACTGTCTTGGGAAGAGAAAAAATGTTAACGGAGGTTAGTGTCTGAAACAGTGCAACTCTTCAGGCAGGTTAAACATTTTCACAGCTTGCAGTTTAGTTAAAAAATGGAGGCTTGCCCCTTTTCATTTCTCAGTTCTGCAACACAACTCCCTCAACAAAGGTTTAGTATTGATCTCAGAGAGTGTCTTCTGATATAAAGTCATTCATAGACCCAGAGAATATCACTCTTTCAATTAAAGAGATGGGGACAGGTGTGCACTCCAGGAGGTACATCAGGGTATCTCTTTTAAGATGGAAAATCTGTGAAGTGGCTTTGTTGATCTATACCCCAGTATATTTTGCAGCCTCCTGCAGGGATGCCAAGATAGCCCTCACAGATGATTCAGGGCTCCACAAATAGTTTACACAATCATCTGCAAATCAAGTCATGAATGCAAATGATTTGTCTATCCCAGTAAGACCTGGGTTTCCATATCTATGCCTTAATAATAAATCCACAGATGAGGCAACTAGAACAAACAGCAAGGGTGATAAAGGGCAGCCTTGACAGATTCCACAGGATATGGAGATTGGGTCGTACAACATCTGATTGGAAATGCTTGAGTCATGTGATATGTGTAAAGCAATTTTCAGCAGTTAATAAACTCTGTAAGGAATCCCATGCAAAACAAGATTTACTAAAGATACTACCATGAAATGGAACTGAATTTTTTTTAAAAATCTAATAATAAAGCTGCAGCCTTACCTTTATTGTGCAACCACTTATTCTAAAATGTTCAGCTATTGTCTAATAAGGCCCACACTACTAGCCCTGCCATTAATAAAACCCAGATGGTTATTTCAAATCAGTAATGGCATGATTTTATCCAGATGGAATGTTAGAATCGTGGCAAATATTTTAAAGTCCATTTGGAGACTCGAGATTGGATGATCGTTGGCTGTGTCATCCTTATCCCTATGAGGCCTAAGCAACAAAACAATTGCTCTTAACATTTTTGGTGGAAAGGCCCTGTTTGGAATTCATTGTCTTAAAGCCTCAGTAAGTAACTGGACAGTTTTACCTTAAACCCATTGTAGAACTCAGCTGTGAGCCCATCTTAGCCAGTGGCTATCCAGAAGGGAGAGTCTGTCTATTGCATCCCAAACTTCCCTCAGCAAAAGAGGATTGGCTAACATTTCAGTCTGATCTTGAGCCAGAACTGGCAAAGAAATTTGGTTTACATATTCAACTAAGTCATCTTAAAAAATATGTAATGTCATTGAGACAGTTGCACTATATTGTATAAATAGTAGGTTATTAATACCCACAACATCTGACTATAACTTATCCTCCTTATTTTTTAAGCCATAAATGGCCATTTCCATCTGTCATTTCTAACATCCGTCTGCCATTAATGTGTTGGATTTAATGCCCTCAGCCCAATAAAACAGCTTAATCCTTTTCCCATCTCTGATTAATCTCCACATATTTTTAAAATCTGCATTCTTTCTTTAATTCCTTAAATTCTCAGTCATCTCAAGACTTTGAAATGTACTGAGCTTTAATAAAATAGTTTTTCATATCACCTCTTTGTACAAACTGACCAAATGATACTCCCTCGCTATTTGAAATCTTAGCCATTGTACCAAAATTTTCTCCCTGCATTTTGATTAAGAAAAAAACAGAATATCAGAAAATCTCCCTCCTCACTATCATCACTTTCCCAGAAATTGTCTATCCATAAGCCTGAGTTGCATATAAAACTTTGGTTATGCATAAGCAATGAATCTAACCCCCATTGCCTTACATACTGCAGCATATTTTGTGGCTGCATGGTGAGCAAAATAATGCCATGATTAGAAAGTGGGCACATACTTATTTGTGTCTCCCTAGCCAAATAAATTGCTTTTTTGTTTGAAAACCATATGTTTAACATACTACAGCATTAATTCCAGGCCCATAAAATGTGTAGTCTAGCTCTGAAGGGTGGTGTGCATACCATATATCTACTAACTCTAATGCTTGGATATATCTGCTCAAGTGCTGTCCCAACCTAGGATCCCTCTTGGTAAATTGAACATGTGTTCCCAAGGGTCCATTAGAACATTAATATTGCCTCCTACCCATACAATAGTCAATACAGCAAGCATGCTCTGAAGAGAGGAGTAAAAAGCAATCATGGGAGTAATCACATCTTCATTGGACCATAGAATTTGGCCAAAATTATTGCACCATGTTGAGCTGATAACTTAAGAACTAACCTCCTTCCTTGTGGATCAGAGTTAGATTCAGTTACCTGCCATCCTAAATTTTGTGAATCAAAACTTTGACTTGCTTTTTAGAGGGGAAGGTGCAACTGAAGATGGTCATACTAGACCATCTAGGCAAAAACAGATAAGCATGCCTACATTTGACTTTAATTTCCTGTAAAAAATATCTTTGTGTATAATTTCAGTATGTAACCTAAGACAGCTGCTGTTTTCATTGAACTAGACAAACCCCTTTTGAAAACCAGGTTAAACATACTAACTTATCCTTAACCCCATCATTTCTAGTACTGTTTGAGTCCAGCATGGATCCATGTGAAACAGTCCCTACGAATTATTCCTTAGTATCTACAATCCAACAAAATATAATCCACAGAGGTATTCCCACATGTATAGAACTGTAAAACAGCAAAAAGAAAAAGTAAATTCAATAAAATCTGAACTCACAATAAAGTCTGAACCCACAATTCCAAACTACAATTAGAAAACAACAGGAGCTAGGTCATAAATGGAGAGCAAACCATCTTTCAGGGTCCTGACACTGTCTGAAGGGATCCCAGACTGGATGCCCAATAGACTAGCCAGCCAAGTGAGTAATATTTTTCCAGTATATTCAGGATAGTGTCACATTTACCATATAAATGATAATGCCAGGAAAATACTGCTAATATAAGATGATAATAGAAAACAAAACACCTTTATTTAACAGTCACCAGGGACACTAGAGAACCCAGAACCAACAGCCAACCTCCTATCTGACCATCATGGGGGTGGACGTAACACATTAGTACTTAGCCATTCCCTAGGATGATGATCAAGGTTTTATGGGTTCCTCTGCTCCTGCTTCCTGGTCACTAGATGGATTGGCCCATGATTTGTCCAATTTGTCATTGGAGATCACCAGGAATGAGAACAGACTGCAATCTTCCAAATCCAGCTGTGTAAAGTTATGGGTCTCAGCAAGCTCAGAGGACTTGATAAAAGTAAGGACTGAAGAGTAAAGCAGATTAGGTCTTATGGCTAAGGACCTTCCACGCCAGTGAAGCTTCTCAGACTGTATGCAGGATCTCTCCCCTTCTTTACTGTCTGATTCTTATTAGCGGAGGAGGATGGAGGTCTGTCCATTTTATTACCCATGGCAGACTATGAGGATCCCCATGAGTGACCTCTGCATAAGACATATATCCCAGGGCTCCTTTATCATGAATAAATGACTCTACCTCTTGTGAAGCGTTAAGAGCATTGCTTATGTTCACTTTGCTAAGACATAACATTGGCAGGTAATGTAACTGCATTAAATGGACCATCTCTCTGCATTTCTTTAAAAATGGGGCCACAGCTTTTCATCTCACATATAAAGATGCACTGTAGTCCATATTATCCTCACCCCATGACCAGCCAGTATAAGGACTGGTTTCAACTCTTAAGAGTGCTTGTGCTTATTTTAGTGATGGTATGGCCTCTCGGAAAACCATTGCTGCTTTGGCTACACTCTACCATTTATATTAGTATTGATTTTACTCAGTATAATTGGACATCCATATAACAGCCTGATAGTGGTTTACTGGTGGTAGTGTGGTCACCTTATAGTCTGGGAAGAGGGGGTACAACTATAAAATCTGTACCAGCCTTTCCCAGGAGTGTGTGTGTATGAAAGTGTGTTCACTGTGTGCTCTTGGAGGAAACTGAGCTTGATGCAGAGAGCTGCATTTGAAAATACTGTGTAAATTTATTCCTGTTCTTAGAAGCCATCTCTCATCAGTATCAGTGGTGAAGATTGAGGCTCCTTGATTATTGGCCCAGGGTAGAGAAGCCATCATATATTGGTGGCAGAGTGGTGGGATATTAATTAAACTTCAGTAGTGGTGGTGGTGCTGCGGCAGCGTTGTCGCCTCACAGTAAGACGCTGACCGGTTCAACTCTCAGCTAGAGCATCTTCTGCATGGAGACATGCGTAAATGGGTGTACCTTCGTTAAAGGTTGTGCATTAGGGCTGGCAACTCAGCACGTAAAAATCAACTGCCAATCATTAGTGGACTGGAGTTCCGCTGTGGCGACCCCTAACTGGGAAAAGCTGAAAGACACAACAACAACAACAAGACTGTGGGCAGTTGTCATTGAAGGTGTGCGTACTCTCAACAGTCACAAGGTAAACATTCAAAGTTTCATTTTCACAATAGTTTTAGTTATTTTTGTTAGTTTAGTTTAGGCATGGAAAGCAGGCAAATATGTCATCAGAGGATTATGGTAAACTGACAAAGAACCAGTTGGACAAGGTGTGCAAAGCCAAAGAACTGGTGCATGCTAACTGGACTAAAGAGAAAATTATTTCAGCCTTAATCACAGCTACAGCATGGACCAGTGACCAGGAGTACAACCAGTCTGCTGATGGAGATGTGCATCCTTCAGAAACAGGACAGTTTACCTTTTCCTCAGAGAAGTTAAAAACCCATCAGGATTTAAAGAAATGTGAACTGGAGAAGGAAGAAAAGGAGAAACAATGTCAGCATGAACTGGAGGCCAGACGTTTGGAGGCTGAGAAAAGGAGAAGCAGCATCAGCATGAACTGGAGGCCAAACATTTGGAGACCAACAAGAAATTGTGATGTTTGGAGACCGAAGAGAGACTGCGGCATTTGGAGATCAAAGAAAAAGTGAAATTGTAGTATTTGGAGATAGAAGAAAATGAGAGACTGCTGTGATTGGAGGCTGAAGAAAAAGGGAAACAGCGACAACATGAAATGGAGATGTTGACTGTTCAGCTAGGTCATGGAGGTAATGGGGAAGGAAATCTCTTCCACAATTTGCAGAGCAGGATGACTTTGATAATTTTATTCATATATTTGAAAGAGTATGTAAAGAGTACAATGTTGACCAAGAGTTCTGGGTATGGCTCCTGACCCCCTTACTCCATGGTAAAGTTGTAACTGTTGTTTCTAAATTGTCTGATACTGATTGTTTAAATTATGCTAGAGTGAAACAATGTTTAATGAACTGTTATAAGTTAATACCTGAAGCTTACAGAAAAAAGTTTTGTGAGTGCAAATGCATGGCAGTTGAAAGTGTATGTGGTTATATTGCTGGTGGGTGGATGTCAGGTCACCACTTTTGAAAGACTGGCAGATCTTTTGATGAGGGAACAAGCCCTTAATACTTTGTCTGAGGACATGAGAATCTGATTGGCAGACTGGGAGTGTTCATAGGTTGGTACTAGGCTATCAGCCCTAGGGCCTATACAAGCCTAGCCATAACAATTACCTGGCTATTTCTTTCCACACTATTTACTTCCCTGGACCCCTGTCTAGCAGGGCGACTGACGTGATCCCCAGGGTGAATTTCCTTTCTCCCATCCAATTGTCAAGGTTTCTTTTGAAGAGGGCCAAAGAGGCACTCTGATTGACATATATGGGCAGTCTATTCCAGAGTCTGGGGAGTCTCTGGGTCAGGAACCTATCCCTCCAGCATGTTTTGTTTATTGTGATGGCAAGGTTTAGATCCCTGGAGCATGTGGCTCTGAGGGATTGGGATTTCTTTAAGTGTAGCATGTCCAACAGCTCTGAGTTCGACATGGCCTTGTATGCTAAGCAGAGATCACCTCTGAGTAGACAATATGTGACAGATTGTAGCTGGAGTTTTTTAAGGCGGTCAGCGTAGGGTATCTGCTTTAGGCCTGTGATTCTTTTAGTGAGGTATGTCTGCGGCTTTTCCAGTTGTTGCAGATGTCTTGAGAGGTACATACCAAATGGGGCATTGTATACTATAATGGGTCTAATGAGGGATGAGCACAGTGGAACAATGACCTTTCTTCTGGATGAAAAGCCCTTAGTGATGAGGTGTGCCACATAGAAGGATTTCCTGACTATTGTGGTGATGTGGTTATCGAAGGTGAGACCACTGTCCACCTGTTTCCCTAAGTCTCTTATCACACTTTCGGTGCTTAATGTACTGCCACCTATGTGGTAATTCACGGGTACATGTTTTTTTCCCGAATATGATAACTATACATTTCTTAGCATTGAGCTTGAGCCCATGGCTCTGCCACCAAGCATCTGTTTCTGTAAGGCCCTTTTGTAGAATATCCACATCATTTGGGGATTCAATAATGGCTCCCAGTTTGCAGTCATCTGCGAACTTTGTTAGCTAGAGTCCCTTAGTGTTGACCTGTACTTCAGAGAAGTAGATGCCAAACAAGAGCGGTCCCAGGACTGAACCCTGAGGTACTCCACTTGTCACTTGTCTGGAGCTGGATTTGGAGTCAGCTACTTTTACAGTGTGGTTTCTGTCAGTAAGCTAGTTGGCAACCCATTGGGTGACGTAGGGATAAATGCCCAGCTTAGTAAGTTTATCTATGATTCCAGAGTGGGGGGATGTTGTCAAAGGCCTTGGCAAGGTCTAGATAGGCTGTGTGGACCACCTTACCCTTGTCCATGGCTCTGGAGACTGATTCGAAGAAGTCAATCAGGTTCAGGAGACAAGATTGGCCCTTCACGAACCCAACCTAGGTGGGTTTCAGTGTTTGAAGGTTGCCAAAGTCTTTGTTTGTAAGTTCCATGATAATACGTTCCATGGCCTTGCATATAAGGCTCATCAGACTGATGGGATAATTGTAGCTCTGCGCCACTCAGTTGGCATGAAACCTGAGGTGAGACTATGATTAAACATGACACTTAGGTGAGGTGCTAGTTCATATTGCAGTTCATGTAGTACACAGCGTGGGATGTCATCTTGTCTCATGGATGCTGTATTCTTAGCTTTGGAGAGTGCATTTTTTACCTGTGTGGCCATTATTACTGGAGTTTGGCAATCTTCCGGTATTGAGATGGGCCGTTTAGGGGGTAAGAGGGGGGTGAAGTTGGCACTGAATAGATCTGCCAGGATATTGGCAATATCCTTGGGATCTGTATATTTAATGCCATTCTGTTTTAGCTCAGAGCAGATCTGAGCATTGCCATTTAGATTCTTGACATAGTCATAGAATGCCTTGTGGTTGCCTTTGGAATTTTTGGCAATTTTATTTTCATAACTAGCTTTGGAGGATTTTATGAGGGTTCTCAGTTTCTTACTGAGACAGGTAAGGGAGTTTTTTGCATCCTGGGATTTTCCTCTTTTCTGCAACAGTTTCTTCCTTTTGTTGTAAAGTTTGTTTATGGCAGGGGACCACCAGATTGGCTTCCTTTTTTTGGAGGAGAGCATATTGGTTCTATATGGGATGTGTCTAACTCTGCAGATGATCTAGGAAGACAAGGGGATCTCCACTTAACAAGCAGGCATCAATGCACAAGAAGGGGATACCTAGTGCTGCATATGGATATAAAGAAACCGATGGTGGGCAACCTAAATCACCCCAACAGAGTCTACCAGTAATAGGGAAAGCCACTAGTTCAGGTACATGGTCAGAATTAGGGGTTAGATGTTTTACATGTAACCAGAGGAGCCACGTAGCATAAAAATATACACTAAAGCAAGAAGGGAAACAAAAGGTGAGGAAGCCAGCAAGTGAGAATAACAGAATGCCAGTAGTAAGTTGCCAGGAGACAATAGGGGTACCAAACTATCACCAGAGTTTGTATCCTATCTTAGTGGATGGAAAACAGACCACTGCTAAGAGATACACAGCCTCTGACATAACCATTGTGAAGCTTGCAGTGGGTGAAGAGGAGCAGTACTTGCTTGCGCAAACTGCTCCAATCAGAGCTTTAGGAGGGATCCCATTCCAAATAACTTTAGCCAGGGTTCACCTTGACTGGGAGGGTGGAAAAGGAAGCAAGCAGGTAACTTTGATTGAAGATATTCCTGCAGATGTCTTGATAGGGAATGATTTTGATAATGCAGTACCTTGTGTGAATGCAGTTACATGCAGTCAGGCTTGGAGACAGGCATGTAGGTCTGGTAGCTTGGGGGAGACCCAGACAGACCCCACACCTGAAGCTGGAGCTGGTGATCTAGCTATTTCAGGGAGAGAGCTACCTTGTAGTTGTCGGCCTGAAAGTGAGTCATAGCTACTTGTAGGTACTGATGTTCCTGTGGACAGGGTGACTGCAAGGACAGAGGTGAGTGGTAGTACCCAGGCTGACAGTGAAGTACCGCTATCAGAGGATACTAGGCTTCCTGTTGAAGGAGAGCTGGGAGGGGATCACAAAAGTAGACTTCAAACAGGCTCATCTTTCAGATCTTACCTTATGAAACTTGAGAGAGGTAGATTAGGGAACACCTGATACTCAAGGAAAAGGTGAGTCTGTATACTGGAACAAAGTTTACTGTACAGACAGTGGACCACTGAAGGAGTGCTAGATGGTGAGGTAATACAGCAGTTGGTGGTGCCCAGAACCTACCATCTGGCACTTCTAGCCATAGCCCATAATATTCCTTTTGCTGGTCATATGGGCATAAAGCATACCAAGAGACATATTATGCAGAACTTTTATTGGCCTGGGATTGCATAGGACATAACAGGGTACTGCAGGACCTGTGAGCAGTGTCAAAAGGTAGGGGACAAGGTCAAAGCTCCATTGATGCCTTTGCCTCTTATTGAAGAGCTATTTCAGAGGGTAGTTAGATACTTGCAGATACTGCAACAGATCTTAGCAAAGCTCTGAGTATGTATTGTACCAGAGTCAGGTGATCAAATGTGATGCCATTCCAAAACCAGCACTAAGAGGATGGAACTCTCACAGCAGTTTGTTTTATTTTATTTTGTTTTCTTTGGAACCATATATAAAGATCTATGACAGTTATTACTGTCAGTTAGTTGAGTTCAGTTCAGTTTAGTTTGAAGCTCATCACTTTGCCTTGTGGAAGTAAACATTTTAGCATCCTATCTTGCCTTCCTGTATTAAGTTAGCTAAGGAACAGTTATTCTTTAGACAGTCAGGAAATACCATGAAATTATTTAAGTATTGTTTTTCTGCATCTGTGTGAATCTGTCCAACTGTGTTATTTTTATTTCTCCTGTGACTGAAACGCTGGTGTTTATTGTACTTAGATATTTTTTATTTTCCTCTTTTCTATTTTATTACTTATTATTAAATATCGTTATACATTTCATTATGGCTGGTCTTTCAGAGAATGCTTTTAACATCCTGAGAGTACTTGTGCTTATTTTAGTAACACCGTGGCCACTCCAAAAAGTCTTACTGCTTTCGTTGCAGTCTACCATTTATATTAGTATTAATTTTACTCAGTATAATTGAATACCATTGTAAGAGCCTGAGAGTGGTTGACTGACAGCAGCATGGTTACCTTATAGTCTGGGCAGAAGGGTTATTGCTATTAAATCTGTATCAGCCTTTCCCAGGAGAGTGTTTGTGTGTGTGTGTGTGTGTGTGTGTGTGTGTGTGTGTGTGTGTGTGTGTGTGTGTGTGTGTGTGTGTGTGTGTGTGCACGTGTGTGTGAAAATCAAATAATTGCTGTGAGTATGTTACTGCTCCAAAGTGAGTCTTGTTTGGGATCTGGAGAGACAAAGAGTCCAGGCCCAGGTCTGGAGCATATTCCCTGTGTATTCTTGGGGGAAACCGTGCTTGAGGCAGAGAGCTGCATTTGGAAATACTGTGTAAATTCATTCCTGTTCATAGTGACTGTCTATCACCGATATCGGTGGTGAGGAGTGAGCCGCCTTGATTACTGGCCTGGGGTAGAGAGGCCATCACAACATCCATGATCAGGACATTGTCAGCTGCTATCATGTAGACAGTGACACCATATGGAAATTAACAGATGTGTCTCCCACATACAGAATCAAAGATGCATGGACTGCCTAATCCTGTGGACATAAAGGTTTGAGTAGCATTAACCATCTTTGTCTTGAGCAAGCTTTCAGTGTCCATCTGGGGCCATGTTACAAATTTCACAGGCATTATCCTTGTACATCCCTACTCCAGTTATGTTATATGATGCTGTTGCACTTAGAGGAAAATATTTAGTTTCCACAGACAGCATAGGAGAGAACCACCAATATATATGTGTTCTGTAAAACAGCCCATTTCCTTTAGGTCCTCGGGTTCACTGACTGTACTCTGATTGCCATAAAGGTCCCACCTGTTCCACTTGAAATACAGTATGTATATATTTAATGAACTAAGTAATTAATTAATCTTTACAGAGGTAGTGCACTGATGAATATTGACCAATTTTTGGCTCAGCTCAAGTGAAATACAAAACATTTCACCAACAAAAAAGGCAGAAATGTAAGCAATAACAGAGTAGTTCTAATTAGCTGTATATAAAAATTATATGTACATTAGTGTTATGTACAATATTTACATTAGTTTCTAAGGTGGGTCATCTTTCAATAATTCTGTGAATGGAACACATTAAGGGGATAGGAGACAGAGGCAGTATGTTAGGTGATACATCTTGCCTTGTTCCGGGTGTAGTTGGCTTGGATGAAGAGTTTTTTGAGTTGCATTTTGAATGTGGAGTAAGTGTTGATTTCCTTTAGGATGATGAGAGAGCTTGCCAAAGAGCAGGTACCTGAGAAGAGAATGCATGTGCACTGCTGTGGAGTTTGGTTCTTGGGTTAATGAGAGTTGTTGTGGCTTGTGAGTAGTAGGTTATATGGGGAGATTTTTTCATAAAGTTTAGCTGTTACATGAGTAAGACTCAGGAGCTGAGTTGTTTGAAGAATTGGGATCCTAACAGTTATTTAGATCTTTGTTTTATGGGTAGCCATTTGGCTTTTTCTTGGGTAATACAGTAAAACTCGTGGAACAGTGACTTTGTATTAAACTGGCAGATGTTGTTGGAGATTGCCTGGAGTGTAATGCTCTTTTTCTTGGAGGTGGATGTATAAATGGGTAGCTCATATTCTAGCTGACAGAGGGCAACATCTTTGCTGTTGGCTGCTCTGGTTGGTTGATAAAGAAAAGGGGAGATTTTTTTTTTCAGAAGAGGAAGGAGTTCATTTTTGCAGGGTATTTCTATAACACAGTTATGCAAGTCAAAGATAGTAATAATGGGGTGTATGACACTGGATCGAAAACTGATTTCATTGAACGGATTTTACACCAAAAATGCCATTGATAGAAATTGGTTTTGCCCCCACACCCCCCGCTAAATATATATATATATATATATATATATATATATATATATATATATATATATATATATATATATATATATATATATGTATATATAAATATTTATATATATATATATATATATATATATATATATATATATATATATAAATATATATACCAACTCTGAGATTGCACTACAGTGAGGGAAGGGCATATTTTCCGCGATCTTCACTGTACTGTGGTCTCACAAAACCGATTTCTGTCAATGGCATTTTCAGTGTAAAAGTCATTCAATTAAATCAGTTTTTGATCCAGTGTCACAGACCCTAATGATGCATGCATCTGTTTATATTGTGCTGACATTATCATTGTCCATAGTTGTGCTAAGGAGAGATGGGCACATTATGTTACGGGACTGGCAAAGAGGAGATGTCTAGTTCAAAACTATGGGCCATGATAAAGTCAGAACAGAATAAAACTGAAACATGCATCATGTCTATGCATTATAATGCACTAACTGACCGAGCTATGCATCACACATTACCTTACTCATACAAGCCATAAGAACTGCTACGGTGTAGTCATCACCATTTACATAAGTGAGGTAGAGCACGGTGACAGGGGAAAGCAATGCTATCATATAGGTAAAGGTCACAAGACGTGAATATGAGCCACTCAGGTGGGTAGTAGGTTAATGGAGTCACAAAAATACATCCTCTAACTGTAACATTGAGAATATTGACCTGATGTATTGTGTGGCCCTATAGTTTTAGGTGTGGATGCACTCTGAATTAGAGATGTAATAGCACTTCAGAAATGTGCAAAGAAAGACAGATGTGGTGCCCATTGCTGGGAGCCTAAAGATGGATGTTGTCCAAGACCACAGTGATGGCCATGTCTAGGCATGGCTCTCTATTGGTCAACAGGGATAGAGACACTGTGGAACTGTGGGAACAAGAGAAAGTGTCATGTTAAGCTGTCACATCAGTTGAGTTTGATGAAAATCACAGCCTTGTCCATAGGATAGGTCACACCCAGTGATGACACTGATGCAGTCTCCAATACATTGTGTGTTATATGCATAAGCCCAGCCTTTAACCACCTACAGTGCATCTGAAACCATGCATGGAAATAGCCAGTGTGGCCTGCAGAGAAGCAAAACAGAAGGTAGTTGCCATTTGCCTCAGGAATAAATCAGTGGATGCTATGTTGGCCAGCAGCTTCCTGAGCCTTTGTGTTTATTTTATGCCCCAATATGCTGTGTCACTCAGTATGTTCTGCAGATCATCCTGGAGTCCATGCAGCTGTTGTGTGTCCTCATGTAGGCCACACACCACACAGCATGCACACCATCTCTACCACGGTGTGTGTGATAGCTGTCTGTGCCTGGATCATTGACCTGCACATATACTGAGTGAAGCCAGGTGTGGCAGAACTCAGGGAAAGACCAGGGGTCATGGTGCTGATAGCCACTGACATGCTACTTCCCAATGACGGGTGTATGCATATTGGAGACAGTGTAGCTTAAAGATGCCATCTGCTGTGGTGAAACCTGTATAGCCTGAATAGATCTCATACTGACATGATGTCCAACTAAATATAGATGATGTTGGAAGTTCATCTTGCCTAGCCAACATTACCTCACATGTGAGAAATGCATGTGTCCCCTCTAATGTTTGCATTCCTGACAATACCACTGTGATATGACTGTGCCATGAGCACATTGCCAACATCATCAGTGACAGGTGACTTGCTGACCTGTTGATTTTAGGCATATGCTATCATGTTGTGCAGGACCCTCCCCCAGCGGAATATGTGAAAGCATAAAAATAACACAGTTGTAGTAATATGGGAATATATGCCCCATATCTCCAGCCCGTGGCACATGTACTGGTACATGTCACTTCAGTGAATATCATATGGGCAGATACATACCTTGTGGGGTACTAGGTCCTAGTTGCAGCCTCGACATACTTGGAGAACAGATATCCAGAGGTGTTGCAATGAATAAGTTCTTCTCACACACTGAGCAGTGTAACACTTGGAATTGTATTTGTATTTACTAACCTGTTGTGTCTCCTTCAAACATTTAGGGAGTTACAACCATCCCAGTTCCCACAATTTTTTCCTATGCTACCCAGACAAGGTTACTGGGAACATCTCTGTTTCTTTGAGATGCTTGTGTGTTGGTGGTCCACATCTTATTGCTGGACTTGTCACTGTCATTGTCTTGTGCCCTAGATGTAGTATGTAGTACTATATTGCTGACCCTGAAACACCCTGTAATAGGTCCCTATTATGGCTACCCTGAGCACTGAAGTCCTGCACCACTTCATACCTCACCTAAACCCAGGAAGGCTTCTCAGATTTAACTGTGTCCAGGGCCACTTCCCACCTCACCTAATAAAAGAAAGCCTTCTCAGATTTACCTGTGTCCAGAATGTGCATGCCACATGTGCATAGGGCCCATTATAATACCTCTTTCTCCAGGATGATAAGCTTTTCCAGTCATTGTCACTCTTCTGGAAACATAATAAGACACATACCTGCTTTGGGTTACACCTATTGGTTAGTGTGTGTGTGTGTGTGTGTGTGTGTGTGTGTGTGTGTGTGTGTGTGTGTGTGTGTGTGTGTGTGTGTGTTCATGATGCTATTTGGCTGAAGTTTGTGTCTCAGCACTGCTCTTCCTGGAATTTGTAGACCATATATCTGTCTGCTGTTATGCTGTGACCATGTATACTCTGTACCATACTATGCCACACTACCTATATTCCTGCTGCATTGTGCTGACGGCAGGTAATGCTGTGCTCATCCTGTGCCTCACATCTTCATCTGTCCACATAGCCATGCCATATCCTGTGCACAGGAGTTGTTGTTTATCCTGTAGCACATCTTAAAGTCTGTGTCCATAAGCCATAGTGTGCTAATGCCTTTATGCCATGTCTCTGTCAAAGTAATTCCCTACCAACTAGATATTTACCTATCATGCCCTTGAGCTTTATTCTTTTTCATGGAGAGACCCCACTTCCACCTAGATATTTACCTATCATTTACTTGGCCAATGCCTGACAGCGGGTCATTTACCAGTCATGATTTTGAGCTATGTTCTATGTCAAGGTGAGCCGTCCACCAAATGAACATATACCTGTCATATCCCTGTGCTCTGTTTTCTGTCATGGTAAGTCTTCTTTGCTGTACTTTCATCGGTTATACTCCTGTGCTATGTCCTCAGTTATGGTGAGCCCCAGCTGAGCATCTACCTGCCATGCACATGTGCTGTTACCTCACTCCATCTACTGTTTTGTCTCTGTTCCAGTTGCTGCCACATATGATGGTTGCTCAGTAGAGTGCATAGATACATTATCAGGAGTGTTATTTTCTTTCATTATGTCTATATCACAGTGCAACATCATATCCACTGAAATCATATTTCTGACTTGCTTATTTAACATGGTATTCCACAATATTGTGACTGAGATTTTTTTACAGTTAACTGGGCATCATAGTGCAGTGGTTGTGATAATGAAATAATAATTGTCTCACTGTCAGAATGCATTGCACTATCAAATCCAGGCAGTGCTAGCATGTTCATCTCTGCCAGCCTTGCGGATAATGGGACATGTGCTGTCAGAATCTCAGGCATTGTTAACATGTTCATCCATACTAGCCTTGGGGATAATGGGACATGTGCTGTCAGACTCTCAGGCAGTGTTAGCATGTTCATCCATACTAGCCTTGGGGATAATGGGACATGTGCTGTCAGAATCTCAGGCATTGTTAACATGTTCATCCATACTAGCCTTGGGGATAATGGGACATGTGCTGTCAGAATGCATTGTACTATCAAACCCAGGCAGTGCTAGCATGTTCAACAAGTTATTCTCTTCAGAATTATTTATTCTATCTTTCTTATAACCTTTAGAGCTAGACTCATCACTCTCAAATAATAGTCAAATTGCAAAGTCAGTTGTAAAGCACCCATCTCCTTCACCTATCATAAAAATGTTGGTACAAAGCATTCTCATTCTGCAGCACAGCAACAATATTTGTTACAGACACATTTGATCAATAACACTTTCTTTTGAGACCTTGTGTTGCCATATCCCAGAAATGATTAACATCTGTTTATTTTCTATGATAACAGTGCATTTGTAACTCATGTTTCAATCCAGGTGCTTTGTATGCACAAAACCAGTTTCATCATAGGTTCATACTAGACTAATTGCCCTTGCGAGACATTTTTAGCCTAGCCAATTATCCCTTGTGGGACTCCAACCTTGCACTTTGTGTTTATAAAGCAAATGCCTGAGCCATTAGACCACCCTCCGAACCAGATTTGCATATAACTTATTTTCTTGCAGTGCATAGCAATGAACTCCCTTTTTTCTGTTAGAGAATTTAACTTTTAAAGATAATACTACACAAAATCTTAGATTTACTGACTCTTATCAGAATTATGGCAAATAAATTTCAAAGCATGGACCCAAGTGTCTTTTCCAAAACAACAATTTAACTGCAAAGAACACTCATTTTTAAAATTATGTCTCCTCATGGACACAGGGTGATCATATTTCTTTCTTTCTTTTTTTTTTTGTAAGTGCAGTTTTTCCTCAGTACTAACAATCTGCTTTTCTGGAACACTTGCTTTTTTTACTTATGCTGTTCATATACTCAGCTATTGCTTTCTTAGCGCTATTCATTAAAGAAAGCAATGCAGACACCGCCAAGAAAGATTCACCCTGGGATTCATGAACAGTCATGCATTCATGTAGGCTTTGCATGAAGCCTACATGATGTTTATATGTTAGTGTGATTAGCAGCAGTGCTAAATGCATATACATGCTACTCATCATGCTAATGTGAACACAGGCACATTTCTGTGGCCAGCAACAGTGTTTCCAGCCAGGAAACTGTATTGAGCAGCACAAGCACACAGAGTAAACAAACAGATTTGTTTATGGGCAAACCTCTTAAACAGGCTTGCACAGACCGGACAAATAGGTACATAAGGCAAATAACAGGTTTTAATAGGTTTAGGTTTTACCTCATATCATGCGTTCCGGCCCCAAAACCTGGACCACACCACAAAAGGAGGGGGTGTATCCATATTCATAAAGGATACTCACACCTCCAGGTTGGTGGCAACGCATCTAAGCTCGGAAACCATCCAGGTGCAACTAACCATAGGCAAAACTGCTCTACAAATTGTAGCATGCTACAGGCCACCCTCTCAAACTCAGGAACCCCACACAGCCTTCCTGAAGACACTGGAGGGTATAAATGTATCTCCAAACACCATCATATTGGGTGACTTCAACTACCCGAATATAGACTGGGAACATTACACAAGCCCTAACTTTCTAGCCCAACGGTTCCTGGAGTTCATAAATTCAAATGCCATGGAACAGCTAGTCACTGTTCCCACGACAGGAGAATATATACTAGATCTCATTGTCACAAACATGGGGACAAAATGCTCCACACCGGAAGTATATCCCTCATTGGTGATATCTGATCATAAACTAATCTCACTGGAAATCCACATCCCGCCCCCACCCCAAACAAAAATGACCATAGTGAAGAACTTCTCTAAAGCAAACTTCACACTACTCAAGACTGGTGTGGTATCCTTCAAGGCCCCTGAGCCAGAGGAAACCACAACCCAAGCTGTGGAAGCCCTTACAAATGCCTTCTATGAACACCTCCAGGACTGCATGGATCAGGCAATCCCAAATAAAACCAAGACTCTTTCCACAAAGGGCAAACGTCCAGTCTGGTGGACCCCAGCCATTAACTAACTTTACAATAAGAGGAGAAAGCTATTACATGATAGAACAAAATCCATAAAAGGGAAGTCACCCCTGATCATTATTAGTAAAAAAATACGAGCACTCATAAAATCAACTAAGGCCAATTTTGAGAGAAAAATTGCCATGGATTCAAAGGACACTCATAAGGCCTTTTTCAGCTATGTTAGGAACCTGGGTGGAAACTCCCAGATATGCTCAGAATTAGTCCAAAATGATACAAAAATCACTGAACCCACAGACATTGCCAACATACTGGCAGACAGGTTCAGTGCAAACTTCACCCCCTCTCCCCTAAAGGAGAGATAACTATCCCAGCCGAGTGTAGCCTCCCGGACATCTCAAATGCGCAGGTGAAAGCTGCTCTCTCTAAAGCTAAAAACACAGCATCAATGGGACTGGATGGTGTCCCCGGCTGTGTGCAACACGAGCTAAATGAGGAATTAAACCCGCACATAAGGCAGCTGTTTAATCTCAGCCTTACCACAGGATACGTGCCCAAGGAGTGGCGTGCGGCAACTGTGGTCCCACTCCACAAAGGCGCCCTCACGGACCCTGGTAATTACCGCCCCATAAGCTTAACAAGTCTAGTCTGCAAAGCTATGGAGAGGATCATAATGGAGCTCATAAACAAAGATATAGGGGACTTGCAGACATTGGACCCGACCCAGTTTGGCTTTGTCAAGGGAAGATCATGCCTTTTGAACTTGGTCGACTTCTTTGAAACAGTCACCAAGGCCATTGATGAGGGAAAAACAGTCCATACAGCCTACCTTGACCTTGCAAAGGCTTTTGACACAATACCCCACTCGGGTATTGTAGAAAAACTTACCAGCTTAAATGTAAACCCATATGTCACAAGATGGGTTGCAAACTGGCTTAAGGACAAAACCCACAGGGTTAGAGTTGCTGGCGCTGTGTCAGACTCCAAGCCGGTCACAAGTGGTGTCCCACAGGGCTCGGTCCTTGGCCCCCTATTGTTTGGCATCTACTTCTCAGAAGTACAGGCCAACATGGGAGGACTTTGGCTGACAAAATTTGCAGACGACTGCAAACTGGGCGCCATAGTGGAAAGTGCATCGGACACGGATATCCTTCAGAAGGGACTCACGGAAACAGATAGCTGGTGCCAGAGCCATGGCCTGAAGTTAAACGCCAAAAAATGTATAGTCATACCCTTCGGGAAAAACAAGGTAACCCCAAGCTACCATTTAGGTGGCAATACACTAAGCACAGAAGAGGTTATCAGGGACCTGGGGACCCAGGTTGACAGTGGCCTTTCTTTTGACACTCACGTTGCTAAAGTGGTTAGAAAGACCTTCTACATTGCCCACCTGATCATGAAGGGATTCACATCCAGATCTAGTGAGGTCATTGTTCCCCTGTACTCTTCACTTATCAGACCAATGATCGAGTACAATGCCCCATTCGGGATGTATCTCACCCGACATCTGCAGCAATTGGAGAGACCCCAAAAGTTCCTCACCAAAAGGATAAAGGGACTCCAAAATCTGTCATATGCTGCCAGATTGAAGAAACTCCAGCTCTATTCAGACACATACTGTCTGCTCAGAGGTGATATGTGCCTGACATACAAGGCCATGTCCAACCCGGAATTAATGGACATGCTCCACCTCAAAAAATCCAAATCCACCAAAACCACTAGAGCAAGCGACTTAAACCTTAGCACGGATATAAATAGGACGTGCTGGAGGGATAGATTTATCACTCAGAGACTCCCTATGCTGTGGAATAAAATCCCGGTCCATGTGAGGCAGAGCACCTCGCTGACTCTGTTCAAGAGAAATCTAGACCTGTGGATGGGAGATCGTAGGTTTACCCCGGGAATCATCTCTGTGTCACTGCTGGACAGAGGCACAACAAACTAATGGGCACAGTATTTTTTCATATAAGGGGTGGCGTAAGCCACAAAAATTTGGGCTAGGCTTATAAATGCCTTAGGGCAGATAGCCTAGTATAAACCTATGAACCTATGAACCTATGAACACATGCTGTACACAGGCAGGGAAAGTGTAGTGTGTACATAAATTAAACATATGGATACAAAAGTAAGTACGAGTGGATGTGAAACAGCAAGGGCATCAATAATACATGGATTATCAGAAAAGAATATTGTACTGAGGACGATGGGCACAGGAATCAAATAGATGTATACAGAAAGATGTCAGAGGGGAGGGTAAATGTTCCAAGGCTAGTACAATAATTGATATGAAGGTGATTATATCACAAAAACAACAGTGTAATAATGTTTCACAATACATATGTCAGAATAAATAATGGTTGTCGTTATTCCTAAGCAAATGTAGATAAATAAAAGCAGTCATGATATTATAGGAAGTGACAGTTACAAAAAATCACACTGTAACAGAAGGGAATTAACATGACATATGAATGTCATTGACATGCTGAGCTGAGATGACAGTTTGCAAGGACAGCAAATACATAATGGAATATCTGCACAGCATGCATTATACTCATATAACATATAGGAAAATAGGATTTGCTCAGAAGCCACAAACACCTTTTGCAAAAATTAAATCCATGCCATTGATTTCAATGCTGAGCTGTGTATTGACTCTCTATACCACTGAAATAGGCCTGAGACATGTACGAAGAAGATCGTCCTTGAAGGGAATTATACACCTCAATATTATAATAGCTATGCATGCCATAGGTAGGAGTGTGTGATATTACAAATGTGGAAGCAGAGTGTGACATAATAGGAACCATGTCATTAAGTCCATGCCCAGAGTCACTTCTAAGCCTAATAATCTATATGCTAAAAGTCCATCCACTTTTTAGATAGGGAATTTTTGTATATGTGTAAATATTATATATGTTTTCTTATGTATATTTTATACATTTTATATGGTCTCTTTAATTTGAGTATTATGTATTAATTGTTTAGAGGTTTTGATTGGTGGTTTTAAAATTGCTGGGGTATATCTAGATGTTTGTATTGTGCATTTCATTACATCTGATAAAGCAGTTGTACTGCAAAAGACCTTATGGTTTTTGGTGGCAATAAAGTTTTAGTATACTGGATTCTGCAGTCATTTTCCAGTCTACACATTCTTTGGTGAATACTTACACACAGTTGACCTATGTCCATTATGCTGTTGTTAATGTCTACTGCAGATGTGACAGTGACATGTACATACCTGTCTTGTGTATATGAGACAAACACAGTTGTGAAAGACAGGATGGACAATGAATCATACATTGATCATCAGGTTATGATTATGGTATGTAAACAAAAATGAATGTTACTGATATTAGCTATAGTATGTATTCATACATGGGCAATGTGGCTTGTGAATACTAAGCAATACTTAATTTTCCAATGTAGGAGAGATAAAAGATTATTTATTTTTGTCAAAGGTATATGTGGTTGCATATGATTTGGAACTGTCAGTACTGTAGTGCAGAGCCAACTTCCAAAATGAAGTGGTCCATTAATCACAAAGTTCATTGCATTTCATAACAGTACATTATGCAGCTTCCATGTAATGAAGTGATATCATCCAGTAGCAATACTTATTTTTGTTCACAATCCCTTCTGAATACACAATGCTGAGAAATGTATTTGTGCGAATGTTGATAAGGTGTTAGCACATGCGTGATTACACGTTGTTGTGTTGAAATAGGACGGTGAATTACCAGTGTTTAGGGGCATTAAGTGGTGCTCCTCATGTTTTATTATACCTTTCCATGTTAGCTTCAAAGCTGAACTCAAAAATGATATGTTCAGCTTGCCTTCCCCAGAGTTCTCTGCTGAAGGAAACAGTGAAACACTACATTTGATTTTCCTTCCATAGTGCAAACAGGCTTAGCAGCAATACATGGCCATCAGCACTCTGGACAGTACTTGGTGGAGAAAAGCCACCTGTTAACCTAGCTTTCTCTGTGGCACAAGATGTAAATTGTCTGAACTAAGTGGAAAAGCAGAGTTGAATCAGCGTTTGATTTCTCTATGTAGATTATTTTATAGTGAGTGTCAGAATGTGATTATTATATTAAATTTCTGTCATAACTTTAAGAATACCTAGGAATATATATTATACATATGTTTCCTGGCAAAATTATATATGTAATATCTACTGAAATATTTTTTATGCTTCAAGGGTAATTTATTTATTTTATTTTATTTATTTTACATGTAATCACAAGTTAACTGGATGCACAATGAAGTGCAAGGTGAACACTCACTGTATTATGCAATAACAACTAATGTGCCATTTAGCACGTACTACAGACATCATGCAAACACTGAGCACTACAACTGATAAAACAGAAGGGGCTTAGAGATATACATAGGCAACTCATTGACAGGAAAGATACTTATAAAAGCAGGCAGTATGACTTTCATCTAATGCTGGATACACACCATTGCCAAGAAGAAAAAATATGTGTACAGACTTGACCATTATCTCTAGATCTCACCAAGGAAATCCTACTTCATTCATGTCAAAATCTCACTTCAAGGGAAATGTGGAAAGGAAGGGATGTAGGCAAAGGAAGATGTAGGTTTTATTCTTCAGCAAAGTAATAGCAGACAGACAATATCTTAACATGACATTTACATCCATCAGCTTGATGAATAGTCAGCAGTACAAACTGGTAAAGGAGAAGGACTGAAGATAGAGACAGAAATACAGACACATATGAAAGGGGTGCTGCTATGAGTCATTAATGTAAATCATAATGGTCTGTCCTCAGTATTAATCAGTCATGCTCTGTATCAGTAAGTGATGGCTGTGATAGTAAAGGAGCTGTAGGACAGGCAAAAACTGATGCTGACATGGTTACACTAAGGGTGGTTTAATAATTTGCCTTTATGCGCATGAATGTGTTTGCAAATTTTTTTTATTTTATTTTTTTTTTTGCAGCTCCATTCAAAATCGGTTCACAAAAGTTTGTTAATGGATAATATTTAAGATGTGTGTCATTAATGATATCATAGAAGTATAACTTCACAGTAAAAATAATGTGACATACATCTGGACTTGAAACCTTAATACTAAGGCCAAAAAAACAAACTTCAGATAAGTGATTTATGTCAGCACTCCATGGAGGAAGTTGCAGTTTGTTAAATCCAGTAGTCAAAGAACTGTTTGAATAACTGTTGCTAACTACTGCCTTTACCCTGCCTTTACTCTGTAGGCTGATAGTGCAGCATGTTTAAGTATTTTTGTACGAGGATAACTGGACTTCTCTGGGTGATGGCAACAACTGAATAGGTTTTGCCATAGGAAATGAACAGCCATTCACTGCCACTCGGCACTGGTGTGTAATGCTAAACTCCATATAAAGGCTGAGGACAAAAAGTGAGGGCCTTCTTATAGATCTTTTCTGACCATGTGTGTTGTGTGATTTTATTTTTGACCAGATTAAATGTGTGATAATGGGGTTGATAGAAAAGTGGTGAAATGGGGGGGGGGACAGAGGGAGGAGCACAGGAGAAATAATACAGGAATTTGCAGGAAGGTAGTGGGAGAGAACCATAGCAATCCACTTCTTCACAACATAAATGTATAAGTGTAGCCAGAATTTGCTGATTTTGGACTGTCACCACACCAAGGGTAGGTGACAACAACAGAATAATGTTGTACAGCCAATTGTACCAAATCAGTTGCATCAACAAGACACATAGTTGAAGTGGAGAGCTATGTATCAAGCATTAATTTTTTGTGGGACAAGTGCCAATTTTTTTTTTTTACAGAGAAGAATGCTGGGGAAGGTGCTTAGGAATGTGAAGGTCATGTAGGAAGGATAGGTGAGGAAATAGGTGTAGATACATGGCAAACAAGATGGACAAGGATGGAGATGAACACAAAAGGTTAGGAACACCATGATTGGGGATAGATAGGGGGCATCTGAGGTGCACCCACTTCAAGCCTGAGAACAGTGTGAATCTAGTTCTCACCCTCAGAACTGTTATCACTGTCTCCTGTCTAAGTTTCCCGTGTCAATGCTTGACATTGCATCATCTTTGCAATGTGACAAAGCACCTTTTTGACACAGCTGGGAGGCCCTTTTCCGTAATACCCCTCCACCAGTCTTGTCGGCTCTTGGTGGGTAACAAAATCACCACCTCCACAACTACTACTCTCCCAGACAGTACCACTGTACCAGTTGCTGGGCAGAGCTACCTGATGTGGATGGGGCAGGTAAGGTAGGGGTTGTGGAGGTAGCACTCTCAGCATGGGACCCAGAAGTGCTGGGTGTCAGTGCTGCAACCTGTGGGGGTATGGTGGGTTGAACTGCAGTGGTCAGTCTATCTCTCTGTGCTACATGTGAGGTTTTGTAGGAAGAAATGTATGACAACAGAACTTTTTTAGACATATAAAATATTACCCCCACCATAGAGAAAAAGAGTGAGAGAAATGGTAGATTGAGACAAAAAAGAGAGCGTGAGAGAATTAGATCCATGGCATATCACATGACTATATAATTTCAGACAATGAATAATTATGATTATCCAGTCTATGCACATTTGAACATCCAGGTATGATGGGAAGGTCTTACTCTCTTATACTATTAATCAATTGTACTACTATGATATCATAAATACCACTATTTATTGCAATATTGCCATACTGCATACAAGTACAAGAGTTATTAGGCTTACATTAAATCATTTCATCTGAGTGATGCCTCCAGGTGCATCTGCATTTAACTCCTACTGTTGCCTCTAGGCATCAAATATTGCTTGTTCATATCTGCATCAATAATTCCAAAACCATACCATGTACAAGGTTTTAAAATATTTAATCTTAAAGCTTATACAATGGCAAATTCAACTGCATTAATATCTGACCTCTGTCTAGTTCAAGTAAATAGATATTAACTGTTGTTTTTATTATATTAATTTATGTAGATATAATTGTTCACATTTTTCTAAATATCTCAACAACTAAGTAACACAGAACTCCTTAGCCTCATATGAAAGCTCTCAGCTAGATGAATAAATGGTGCTGACAGTATGTGGGTAACTTGAATGGTTGCTAAGATATTTTAAGTTGTTTACAAAATATTATAAATGTAATAGTTATTGTGTTTACTATGACTTATAAAGATCTAGAGCCTAAAAAATATTACCAGTTTAAAATAGTTCATGCTGAAGAGTTTGCCATTTATACTTTCATAACCCCTATGGTTACATAGATATGAACATTTGTTTGAAATGTGAGGACATCATTTGATTCTGTCAAAAGGCTTAGGCTCCACCCACTGGCATTCACAATGCAAACTTCCTCAACTCTACTGGAGTGAATGAGTTAAGACTTGATGCTTACATAGCACTTGCCTCTATGAGGTGTGCTAACTTCATTTGATACACCTCATGGTTTGCTGCAATGTCTTTGGCAGCTGTACAAAATGGAATAAGACAAGAAGAGATACAAAAGCATATTGAATAACAACCTTGACTGGGTACTGTATTCAATATATTTTAATACAGATAGGTCAGTATACTTACACAATTGTGGGATGTCAGCAGTCCTAAACTCACCCTCTCATATGATAAAGAGGTCCTTCTTGGACTGTTTCAGGTCACTATAGTGATGATGACAATTCTCTCCAGTGTGTGGGATGCCACTTGCACTGGAGACAGCATTGGCTAACCTGTTATAGGCATCAGTTTTATACTGAGACCCAGTATAGTGCCTATGGCTGAAGCATCTGACAAGGAGTGACAACAATCCTGGACTCTTCAACACCCCACCTTTATACTGTAAATTTAGCACCATCATCTTCCACACCAGCCATGCCTGCAGAAGTCAAGCAGCAACTCTAAGGATGATTTGGAGCCAAATTCCAATTTCACATTTAATGGCTAGTGCGCAAACATGCACAACTATGCCAACTGCATTTGCACAATGGTAAGCACAGAGAGGCACTTGTAAGCAAGGCAGAAGGTACTTTATCAAAGAGCAATGAAAGTGTGAGACATGGCAGTGAGATTTGCCATGTTTGGTGCTGAACATATTCATTTTTTTTACAGATGGTTAACACTGACATAGTCAATGGTATGGCTTGTTATCTTTGGTGTTTTGGAAGTTAAATAGGGTGACTTGGCACATAACTTTCAGGAATTACACACTGTAAAAAGTTAGTTGACCGATATAGGAAACAAACATAAAGTATACATAAAGCATAAAATTCAAGGATGTTGATTATTTGTCAGTGCTACAGGAGAACTCACTTTCAATCATGTTTATTAGTGTTACCTTCCTAATTAAAGTATTGTTAGAAATTGTATTCTGACACCCTATTTTATAAAAACAACATTATGTGGATTTAAACCCTGAACTTATACCTTGTGCCACAGAGATAGCTGGGTTAACAGGTGGATTTTCCCCACTAAGTGCACTCAGTAGTGTTGATGGCCATCCATCACAACTAAGCCTGTTTGCACTACAGAAGGCTGCCCAAATAACATTTTTCACTTATTTTCCTTAAGCAGATAAGCTTTTTAGTGGAATGCTCATCAGCAAACAAGTGCACAAGGCAAAAACAGTAAAAAAAGCATATAAAAAATGATGACAGTGATGCCTACATCTGAGGTAATGCTTTCCACTGTATGGATTTGAACCCTAAAAAAAACTGTGTAAAGGGGCCAAAGTCACTGCATTTACAGCTTATGCCACAGAAGCAAGTATATAATATGTGCACATCACTCACTCACTAGAAATGCCACACATTGGTGCCAAACATGTTTGTGCTAATGATGATTTCAGATTTCAGTTTGTATGTTGGCCAGTAGACTCTCATTCACTGCCTCAAAATGGTACTAGTCAACAGTGTGCTCGGCACAAAGGTGCGCAAATGAGAAACACAAAAAAAGAAAAAAATAGACAATTGTCTGTTTTAAAAGATACAGGATAATAAATAGGAAAAGGCAGGATTTTGAAGTGTCCAGGTCTATGTGTGTGTTATAACCTTACCATATGCTCATAAAATATGCATTAACTCTGTCACACACCACACTATCTGGAACTGATCCTTAACTCAGTGCAATAACAACGCATGTTCAGTTGCATTTCTTATCCCTCTTTGCCACCAATGCAAAACTACAAAATTTTACATTCTCATTTGCTTGAACATATCTAGATCAATATCATAGTGACCAATACTTTACAGTAATAATGGTCCATACCATTTTAATGTCAGGTTGCCAAAACTGCCAGCTACATTTTCTCTTTATTTTCTGACCATCTTCCCCTCCTCTCAGCTTAACTACAGAAATGCAATGTCATGGCCATTTATTTGCATCTTTGTTTTTAAGTGTATCATAGCTGATCAGAATTTTAGATAGATTTTAAGCAGAGATTGGACAGTGTTCTCTTACTACAAGGATATCAGTGTTGTCAAGGTTGTTCTCATAGTGTTCAAGGTGCTTACACCTTTTTATTGCAAGTCTACTCTGCATGATGCAAACACTTGAGAGAGAGAACACTATTGCTTGTTGTTGTCAGAGGCAATCAGAAACACCTGCAAACTATTAGCGGCTAACAGTTGTTATTTCTCCTCTCTGCAGTCCTATGGTATATGCATGCAAACATGTAGCTACCTACACCACATTTACATCCCCTACACCAAGCAATGTTCGGGTATTCAGGAATGTTAATGATTTCACACGTCATTTACATTTTCACAGTGCTCAAAGGGTTGAATCTACACTACAGAAAGGTAATAGTGCAGTTACTGAAGTGGAAGGAGGGGAGTCAGATTTGATATAGACAGAGCATTGTTAACAGTTAACTGGAGGAGATTCTTCTACAAATCACTGCACTTTTTCACAAGTTATATTTTTCCTCTACACATAATGCTTACATGTTCATATTTGGAATATATTTCAATATGTAATGGAAAAATTTTGTTGCAGTGTATGCAAGTTTTAAATTTTACACCTGCTGTACTGCACATATGGCAGTTCTTAATGCAATCCCCCACCCTGTAAGAATGATCATGACTATGCCATGTGCTTTGGTCATTTCTGTTTAACTTAAGGCTGCATATATGTGTAATGCACAGAGTGAACTTGTGCAAAAGTGATAGGATGCAGGTAGTTTAACTTTTTGTACATTTGTTCATGTACTACATGTTCTAGGGTTTATATTAGATAGATGAATGATTAAATGTTCGAATCTCTAAAGGTCGGCCTTCAGAGATTGAACAGTTAAGTGTTTGAATATTTTTAAAAATTAAAAAAAAAAAAAAAAAGACAGTAAAAAAAAAAAAAAAAAAAAACTAGAGGGTGTAAGCAGGGGAGAAAGCCCCCCTGCACCCCGCGCTACTTAAATATACCAACTCCAAGATTGCGCTACAGTGTAGGGAATGGGAAATTTTCCATTTCCACACTGTAGTGCACTGAAGTGCAATCTCGGAGTTGGTATATTTAAGTAGCGGGGGGGGTGCAGCTTGCCCCCCTGCTAAAACCCTTTCATTTTACTTTTGTTTTTTGTTTGTTTGTTTTGTTACATTTTCAGACACTTAACTGTTTGATCTCTAAAGGTCGATCTTTAGAGATTTTTAATATTTAAGCATTCGTCAATGCAATATAGACCCCTTGTTCTACACTTACCTTGACATTACTGCAGTTAGGAGTCGTGTGCTTTGGAGATGTCTCCATCTGATACTATCCATGCACAGACATCAAATGGTTAAGTAAAGTTTGTGGATACATGCTGTTTTCACCTTTAATATCCGTATGTGTTTAGGTTGTGATGTGCATTCCTTTGCTGGCGAGTGTGTGTATGTGCTGTCATTTGCTTCTTAGTTGCTTGGTGTGTGTGTGCTGATCTTTCAGTCTTAGGTGGTGAGTGTGTGTGTGTGAGTGTTTGCTATCCTTTGCCACTTAGCCAGGGCAAAGGCATATTATGCATGCCTGCATCTGCCAGCTACCTCTGCAGCTGGAGTTTTCCCCTCAGATTCCTCATTCATATGTGTAGAAAGTGCTGCCCATCCTGTGGTCCATGAACGTGTGGTCCTTGCTCTTCTTGTTGTAGTTGTTTCCTCACGTTGATATTGTGCAACATGGCACAGACTGTGAGGATTTCTGCACAAGGCCTGGGTCATACTGCAGGGCACCCCCCAATGTGTATAGACAATGGAAATGTAACTTCAGCATGCCAGACACATGCTCTATGATGTTTCTAGTTTGAGTGTGGGAATAACTGTATCCTCCTTTTACCGGTGTGCATGCATTTCTGTTGGAGGTCATGAGCCCTGGCTCCAGTGCATAATCTGCATCATCCAGTAGATGGCCTTGTGGAACATCACCCCAGCAAACCTTGCATACAGCTGTGAGGTGTGCCAAATGTGTGAGTCATGATAACTGCCTGGGTTGCCTGCTCGGACATTGAGGATGATCCCTCTGGCATTACAAACAGCCTGGCAGTTGGCTGAGTGGAACCACTTCCCATTGATGTATGTCCTTCTCACCAAGTGGGGCTTTTATTTCAATGTGAATGCAGTCTAGGGCCCACAAACCTTCAGAGAAGTCTGCTACAGCATAGAATTCCTGCAATGTTCTTGTTCCCTCCTTTTGTGCAAGTGGAAAATAGATGTAGTTCCTTGCATGTTGTGGCATAGCATTTAGATATTGGTGAAATATTCTGGAAGCTGAGCCATGTGACAACCCTAGTATATCCCCTGTGGGTCTATGGAATATACCAGTTGCTAATATCCTTAATACTACACATACCTTAATTTCCTCTGATATAGGATCCCGTCTATTTTCCCTGTGTCTGAGGTGGGGGAGGCAGAGGTTTCAGATTTCATGTAGTGTTTCCCTATCTTATATTGCTCTACTATTTCTGTATCATGCAGTAAATGATATGTTAAACGGGGTCTGAACACCCTTCTTTTCATTGGATGAGGTCTATCTGCAGCATCAACAGCATAAATTGGTGTCTTTTGCACATACCCATGCAAGAGAGCAGTAGCAGCCCCTAACATTGTTATTTTTCTAAGTGTGATGGTGGCTGTATTCCAATAGGTTTTGGTGTTGAGATCCAAGGGCAACATCATCTCTAAATGGTTACTTTATACTTTCCTGAATGGCTCTGCCATATTGGACTGGTTAATTTGCACATAATCCATCTGTTTATGCTTTTATTAACATACTCCACTATTTACCATTATTTTTGGTTCTACACTATGTGTACAGATATTTAATGAATGAAAAATGGTGTGTTACCACAACGTGGACATGATTGAACATGATAGCAGCATGGAAATAATTTGTTCATGAATCCGGTCCTGAGTGCATTATATAGTTTTACCATTTGAAAGTGATTTCTACACACATCATATTTCTTTCATTCGCTTTTTAATTTTCCCAAAAATTGGGCTTACAAGATACATACACACATACACACAAACACACACACAAAGAGAGAGTGCTCTTATATATACAGTTTTTACCAAATAATACTTTTCATGTATGAGTTCTGTTTTAATGTCAGAGAGCAGTTTAGCAATATTCTAGTAGATGGTTGTTTTCAAGAATGCAAGAAAGGATGTCTGGTTCATGCAAGTAGTAATTCTCACTATTTCTGAAAAAATCAGGAGTTTATTTAATATTCTGCTCTGTATTCAGTAAAGCTATAAATTTTAAATTGAGCAATGTGTTTCTTAGTTTACCTTTCTTAGGTTCATAGGTTCATAGGATGTTATTAGGCTATTGATCCAAGGGTCATTACAAGCCTAGACACTAAATCCCAATATAATACTAGATGAGAGTTACCATCTATGCTCAAGGTTTTTCTAACAAAGATTACCCATGTCCAAGAGAGAAGCCGGGGTGATCCCTGGCAGAAATTTACAGTTCCCCATCCAGTCATCCAGGTTGCACTTAAACAGGGTCATGGAGGTGCTCTGCTTTACATGGATTTGAAGTCTATTCCAGAGGAGAGGCAACCTCTGAGAGATGTAGCTGTCTTTCCAGCAGGTCCTGTTTATGTCACAGGTTAGATTGAGGTCCACTGAACTGGTGACTCTAGTCTCATTTGACTTACGGATGTGCAGCATTTACATTAGATTTGGGTCAGAGACAGCCCTGTAAACCAGACATAACTCACCTCTAAGTAGTCTATACAATATTGAGTAGAGTGACTGTGACTTCAGTCTGTCAGTATAAGACGTGCTGGAGACTCTGAATTTTCTTAGTTAGAAATCTCTGAGGTCTCTCAAGTTGCTGAAGGTGTCTGGTATGGTACATATCAAAGGAAGCATTTTATTCAATAATAGGCCTGATGGGGGATGAGTATAGGGGAGTTATAACCTCTTTTGTGATGCCTTTGCTAATCAGGTGAGTGATGTAGAATGCCTTCCTCACCACAGTAGACAGATGGTGGTAAAAGTTGAGATCACAGTCAACTTGTTTTCCCATGTCTCTCACTATGGAATGTATACTTTGGGTATTATTGTTTATTGTACAATCAGCTGGGACATTGTTTTACTGAAGGGAGTAATGATGATGCATTTTTTAGCATTTAGTTTAAGACCATGGCTCTGGCACCAATTATTGGGCTGTGTAAGCTTGTAAGCTCCTTTTGAAGTATGCTGTCATCGCTATGGGATTCAGTGATAGCATATCATTTGCAGTCATCCACAAACTTGGTTAGCCACAGCCCATCATTTTGGCCTGGACTTCTGAGAAGTATATGCCAAACAGGAGGCGGGCCCAGTACTGTCAATCGTGGGACCCCACTGGTGAGAGGTATACTGGTAGAGGTAAAGTATCTAATTTTACTGAGTGTTGTCGATCTGTGAGCTAGTTTACAAACCACTTGACAATATAGGGGGTTGATATTCAACTGGGTTAGTTTTCCAATGATGCACAAATGTGGGATAGTGTCGAAGGCCTTGGCCAAGTCAAGATAGGCTGCGTGCACCACTTTAACCTCATCTATGGCTCTGGTCAAGTTCTCAACAGGCATGACCTACCCTTAAAAAAAACTGAAATGGGATGGATCCAGGGTTAGGAGATCACCTGTATCCTTATTTATGAGGTCCATGATGATGGAGATGATGAAGACATGTTTTATGGTATGGTTGGGGATGATAGAGAGGTGAAATTTTCACCAAACCTGTCTGCTAGCAGGTTTACAATTTCTGAAGGGTCAGTGCATGTTATGCCATCCACAATTACTTCATCACACATCTGAGTCCTACCTTTTAGGTTGCAGATGTAGCTGAGGAATACCTTATGGTTATCCTTGGCTATAGTTGCTAAATTATTCTCATAGTTGTCATTTCACATAGACCACCATGCTGGAAAGCATAAACCTTAATAAAATAATAAAATCACAACAGGACAGGCACTTTTGGGTATCCCCTTCATCAGGTCCATAAAAACGGAATCAAACAAGGTGGTATATATTTAAAACATCAACCAATCAGCATTGAGCCCTCCTCCCTTGTAAAATGGGGTTCATAGTTAAAACACAATTTAAACCAGGTGGGCTGTTTGCTAAAAACTGAGCTATCCAGCCATATTCAATGCTCTCAGTCTTATTAACAACATCCTCACCCCTTAAATTCATATAAATCACCTATAAAACCATAAAGGAAAAAAAACATGGTCCTTATATAAAGCTATATGTTGTGACAATGCATTGGGTTTAGCTTTCATCCTTATATCTCTTAAATTTGCAAAATTCGGTCCTTTAACTGTCGGTTTGTCTTTTCTACATAGAAGAAATAGCATTGCCCACACTTAGCTAGATAGACGGAATTACTGGTATTACAATTGGCATTTACTCTAGGTTGATAAAAATGCTTGGTAACAGGGTGAAGAAGACTAGTGTCAGAAGTGATAAAAGAGCAATTCTTGCAGCAGCCACATGGAAAAGTGCCCGCCTTTCCAGGTAAAACAATTTGATTGCCTGTAATTCCTTTACAGAACCTCTTTTTTAAATTCAAACAATTCTTAAAAACAAAAAATAAGAAAATGAATACAAGACTGGTAAAACTAGAAAACTAAAGTTTAATGAGCGCTTTCGTCTGCAATTACACTTGACTTCTTCAGATAAATCATACTGTTACATCACATCCTTTTATAGCCAGGTACCATCACATGATCACAACTATTAAATTAACATAAATAAACCTTGTAAATGCATACCTTTGTTACTATAGTTTCCTTTATATAAGTATAATATGGATTCAAGAATCATTTTATAAAACTTGTAAAAATATTCTTAATTCTTAAAAATAAATGAAGGACTATCACCTAAATATTTCTTTAACTTTTCGTCAGTCAACAAAATCTTCCAATTATCCTTCACTATATTGCAAATAGCATCTATATCACTGGTATAATTCAAACATACTCTTGGGGAAGCAAAATTTGATCTCTTTAAAGCCTGATTTTCATAATGCTTAGTGAACAACCATGGTTTGCCCTGTGTACTTCTATGGTTTTCCACTTCGCCCAATATTGTAGTTAGACCATGTTCTTTATATCCCAAAGACATTAGCCTAGAGCATAACAAACCCAGATCCTCATTAAAATCACCATTAGTCGTGCATAATCTAGAAGATCTAAGGGCTTGTCCCTTCACAGTATTCTTAAAAACTCTTTTAGGGTGCATGCTGTCACGTGATAAGTAATGATTTCTTCAGCAAGATTTTCTATAAATAGATATACTAATAACCCCATCTGAACCGTTATTCAGTTTAACATCAAGAAACTCAATAGTATCGCAAGAACTGTGAGCCGTAAACTTCAAGCGATAGTACTTTCCAAATATTGTAAAAATACACTTAACTCCTTCTTGGTGTTCTTCCATACTAAAAACAAATCATCCACAAACCTGACATAAAATAAAACCAAATATCTCCAAATATTAGCATCACCAAATATATGTGACTCCTCCCAAAATGCTAAAGTCGAGTTCACATATGTAATGGTGCATGAAGTTCTGATCACCACACCTCTGCTCTGAAGATAAAAATCTCCCCCAAAAAGAAAAACATTATTTTCTAACACAAGCTGCATCAAAAAGCATATCACATCTTGCATGTCATGTCCATAAGTACTAAAGCATCTCAAAAAATGTCTCACAGCATGTAAGCCATATAAATTAGGTATGGCTATGTATGTGAACTTGACTCTAGCATTTTGGGAGGAGTCACATATATTTGGTGATGCTAATATTTGGAGAGATTTGATCTTATTTTATATCAGGTTTGTGGATGATTTGTTTTTAGTAAGGAAGAACACCAAGGAGGAGTTACACTTATTTTACATTATTTGGCAAGTACTACCTCTTTCTTGAAGTTTACAGCTCACAGTATTTGCAATACTACTGAGTTTCCTGTGTTAAACTGAATAAGGGTTCAGATGAGATTATTAATACATCTATTTATAGAAAGTCTTGCTGGAGAAATCATTACTTATCACATGGCAGCATACAACCTAAAAGAGTTTTTAAGAATATTGTGAAGGGACAAGCCCTTAGAGCTTCTAGATTATCTATGACTGATGGTGATTTTAATGAAGAGTTGGGTTTGTTATGCTCTAGGCTAAGATCATTGGGATATAAAGAACATGAGCTGACTACAACACTGGGCGAAGTAGAAAACCTTAGAAGTACATGAGGCAAACCATGGCTGTTCACTAAGCATTATGAAAATAAGGCTTTAAAGGAATTAAATTTTGCTTCTCCAAGAGTATTATTGAATTATACTAATGATATAGATGTTATTTGCAGTATAGTGAAGGACAATTGGAAGATTTTGTTGACTGAAGAGAAGTTAAAGAAATGTTTAGGTGATAGTCCTTCATTTGTTTTTAAGAATTGTTTGAATTTAAAAAGGAGGTTGCGCAAAGGGATTACAGACAATCAACGTGTTTTACCTGCAAAGACGGGCACTTTTCATGTGGCCACTACAAGGCTTGCTCTTTTATCATTTCTGATAGTAGTTTTGTTCACCCTGTTACCACGTATTTTTATCGACCTAGAGTACATGCCAATTGTAATACAAGTAATGTTGTCTAACTAGCTAAGTGTGGGCAATGCTCTTCCTTATATGTGGGAAAGACAAACAGACAGTTAAATGACCAGATTTTGCAACATTTAAGAGATATAAGGATGAAAGCTAAACACAATGCATTGTCACAACATATAGCTTTATATCATGACCATGATTTTTCCTTTATGGTTTTATAGGTGATTTATATGAATGTAAGGGGTGGGAATGTTGTTAATAAGACTGAGAGCATTGAACCTGACTGGATAGCTGAGTTTTTAGCAGACAGCCCACCTGGTTTGAATTGTTTTACCTATGAAACCCATTTTACAAGGGAGGAGGGCTCAATGCTGATTGGTTGATGTTTTAAATATATACAGCCTTGGATGATTCAGTTTTTATGGACCTAGTTTGATTCTCACATGGGGTAATTGGCTAGGCTTAAAATGGCCCACAAGGGCAGTTAGACTAGTACAAATCTATGAACCTATAAACCTATGAAGAAGGGGATACCAGAAAGCACTTATCATTTTGTGATTTTATTATTTTATTAAAGTTTATGCTTTCCAACATGGTGGTCTATGTGATTTTTCAATGTTGCATCTTGGTTTTCTGTCACTGTTGATCTTTATTTGTTTTAGGCCTTTGTTCATTTTATTCATAGCTGTCCTTTGAAGATTTTAAAAGTTGTCTTGTTTGTTTGCTCAGGCTGAGGAGGGTGCTCTTCTAGTTCTGAGATCTCACTTTTGTATTTTTAGACAGCAGCTTCTTTTGCTTATTGTATAATTTATTAATGCTAGACGTCCACCAGGATGGTTTGTTTTTCTTAACGATCTTGCTTTAATACTATCTGGCACAACTGTGTCCATACATTTGTGTAGATGTTTATACAGGGTATCAGTGTATACCTTAGTGTAGTTATCAATACCATCTGTGGAAAATGAAGCTTGAAAGTCGATTATAGCTTCCCTTGGGAGGGGATAATTAGCTTTGGTGAAGGTTTCTTAGCCTGACTTCTCCATTGGGTAGTTCTGGTGCTATTGCTACTTCAAAAATGACTGAACTATGGTTGGATTTAACCAGCGTGGACCCTACACTTGAGGTGTTGTATTTGTCACTCATATTGGTGAGGACCAGGTTTAGAATATTGGAGCCCCTTGTGGGGTGATGCACTATTTGTTGAAACACAGGTGCCCAGTGGGAAGGTAGTTGGAATAAAGAAGCTGAACCACGACAAAGTAAAATCTTCTTTTTTAATAAAAAATGGTGAACGCTTTCGCAGTGGTAACCATTGCTTTATCAGACAGTTCATTCAAACAGCAACAGCACTTAAATACTTTAATTCATTACTAAAACAACCAATCCTACCAATCAAAGTTAATTCAGCACTCAGCAATCAATGAATTACTATGGCTACATTTTGCCCTTAGTTAATTGCTGAAGTCAGAAAAACACTGTTTAAAAACCACATGCACAAAATATAAAAACAAGAACATGTGGATGAATATAAATAAAACACATAAAAAGTCAGTGAGTAAATACATATAATCATGTTGCCCATTTAGTGACTGCTTGTGTGTGTGGGTATAAGCATAAAAAATGTACATTTAAATAAAAATATATAAGCAGTACACACTCAACAATTTAATACATATATTCTGTCTAATAAATACACATGCTGTCCACCTAATAAATACATATGCTTTAAACATACATCTCAACAAATACTTGTCTTTAGTGATATCTATGCTAGAAACAGCTCAAGAAATACTGTCATACTGACCCAAAGCCCTGCATGTGTTTATGTAGTCTTCTCTTGTTAAGATAGTATTATTATTATTTATTTTATTTTAACCTTCTAGATTTTAGCACTGGCTTCAATGGAACACTATCATTCAAACCCAAACCTCTATGTGCTCCTAAATGCAAAATCAATTTTACTTCCATATTTTCAGTAATATTGGCTATGTCCCCATCCAATTGCTGACATTCAGAATGTGTAAAACCTGAAATAAATATATATGGTCATCCCCTTTATCCAATGTATGCTTAGCCAAAGCACTATACAGTTGCCCTTTCCTAGTGCAGTAAAGGTGATCCCTTATCCGTTCCCTAAGGTGACGGTTATTTTGCCAACATAGAAATGGAAACATGTTGTGTATTGAGCTACATACGTTACATTCTTAGTATTGCAATCAGCAGAATTCCTTATCTCCCATAGACGCCCTGTTTCACTCTTGACAGCATAGGCGAGATGTTCTCATTGCCTGACCTCTGATTATGTTAGGAAAAATCTTAGGGTTATGCCTACTGTTTCTGTGTAGAAAAGATGGTCTGTAGCAGTGTTTCCTAAGTAATTTCATAAACCATTGGTCATTTTCTCTGTATATGGTAACGTCCAGGAAGTCTGAACTCATTTCAGAACAGTTCATCATAAACTTTAAAAAGTCACTAGTAGTATTTAGGTGTGCATACAGGAATTTAGGTTGTTCACCATCACCTTTCCAAAAAATAAAAAGATCATCTACGAAACACCTATCAAAGGCTATTTGGGGGTTACCTAACAGATGTTCATATTCCCAGTTAACCATAACCAGGTTTGCATATGTGTTGGCACAACTAGTGCCCATGGCAACCCCTGACAACTGCTTATAGCATATGCCATTGGACATAAATATGTTGTGCTCTAGTACCAATTCTAGTAACATACAGAGAAAGTCTGTCTTAGTATTAGGGAACTTTCCCTGCCTTGTCAACACTGATTTCACCATGCTTATCCCCTGGTCATTGGGTATACTTGTAAATAAAGACACTACATCTAATTTGGCCAGCATCCCCGTATCTGCTGTTCCCATTTACTTCCCTGCCCCATAAAGGTCCACTAAAAACTGTTCTGTGTCTTTCAAGACATATGCATATTCATTGAGTGCTGTCTTCAATTCCTTATCCAGGTATATAGAGATGGGTTCTGTTAGCCATCCTGCCCCTGCTACTATAGGTCTAAATTTTGGGTTATATGGGTCTTTGTGTATCTTGGGAAGACCATGGATTTGAGGTATGAGTGAATTTTCAACAGTAAAATAATTAAAAATATCTTTACTTGATAGTTCCATACACATGCATTCATATAAGGTACTGACAATCTGTTCACTCATTTCAAACACAATTGTTGTTGGTACTTCAACATATGCATTTGGATCCAATAACATTTCTTGTATAGCTGTATTATAAAAGTCAGCATTCAATATCACCACTGGTCCCCCTTTGTCAGCGGGTCTTATAACTATGCTATCATTAGAATGCAAGTCACAAAATGCTTTGTGCTCACTCTTTGTCAAATTATACTTTCCTTCTTCTAAAAAACTATTATTTCCTGTGTTATAAATGGCATTTTCACAAGCTTTTAAGAAGGTTTCTATATTATGCAGAAATATTGGTACATACAGACTGTTTTTCGTAAACTGAACATCCCTTGCCTCATTGCCATTTCCAAATTGTTGTTTCAGTGTTACATTTCTAGTAAACATACGTAGGCATAACAGAAATTCACTAATGTCCATTTTAGTCGAAGGTATAAAATTTAAACCTCTGTTTAATAAAGAAGTCTCATCTGCAGACAGTTCATATTTGGAAATATTCCATATTAACTGTCCTGCCCATACCCCCACATTTTCTTCAAAGTGTGAGTTTGTAACTGACCTGGTGCTTCTTTCCGTTACTGACCCCTGTAGATGGGGTAGAACAGGAAAAACCTGTTGTTGTCCTCCTTCCATATTAATCTTCCTTCTTACTAAGGCTGTAGTTGTGGAGACAGTTGTTGCCTTATTATTAGTTGCCGAAGATGATGGCACTTCCATCAGTGTAGAATAGATGGAATGTGCCTCATTTGGTGAAAGGACACTCCCTCCTGGCTGTTGATTCATTGTTTCCTCTTCCTCCCCGAGTGCATTGGTTGTCTCTTCAGACTGTACCCAATGCTCCGCCTTTGGTCTCTCATGCTGCTCGAACGATTGAACTCGCCCTCTCGTCTGCTGGTAGGCTATTGGTGGTACCTCTGACTGCCCATTGATTTCTCTCTTAGAACTCAGATTGCAGTTGGTATTAGACTGCTCTGTAGACTGTGCAGGTTTCTGCCAAGTAAAGACATGCTTGTTGGTGAAATCTGTTAGATCCCTACACAGTTGCTTTTTCTTTTGCTCAAGCAGTCTAGTTTCATAACGGAGTATCTTATCAATTAGTTCATGCATAAAAACTGCAATAGCTGCTTCTCCATAAAGCGCAGGCAGTTCATGTTGTTGCTGAAATATCTTTTCATTAAGCTCTTGTTCCACTGGCTTGAAAAACTCCAGCAACAATTGTATATATGCTTTACTGGTGTTAAGATTAATTTGTTGCCACTGGGCTAAAAAAGTGGGGTAGGTGTTTCCATATGTGGGCATATTAAGTACTCTGAGTCCCCTTGGTATAACATTTAGGTTTAAGCAGGCTTCAAAATGGAACTGTTGGCTCTGGAGCCACTTAAACCTATACAAATCATTCTCCACATTTCTTTTCAAATTGCGTATCTCAGCTTCATTGATGTTGGTATTAACAGTCTCAGAGTTCATATTAAGAGTACCTGTTTGTAGCAGTGGATTATCTTGATTTGTCAGCAAATTTTGAAGTCTCCTTTCTACATCTGCACCAACTGTTGCATCCTCTGCAATGTTCACAGTACCTTCCGCCATCATTAGATACACAAGCAGCAAACAAATAAATCCAAACCAGCCCAGAAGTTGAACATGTTGAAACACAGGTGCCCAGTAGGAAGGTAGCTGGAATAAAGAAGCTGAACCACGACAGAGTAAAATCGTTTTTAATACAAAATGGTGAGCGCTTTCGCAATGGTAACCATTGTTTCATCAGGCAGTTCATTCAAACAGCAACAGCACTTAAATACTTTTAATTCATTACTAAAACAACCAATCTTACCACTCAAAGTTAATTCAACACTTTGATATAGTTAATACAATGCTAAAAAGTATTACTACCAGAACTGACTGTATTTAACAACTTTTTGTCTTTTGCAGACCATTTTGTGAAACTGTTTCACCTGTTACGAGCTGTGCCTGCTATAGTTTTTACAGAACTTAATTTATGATTTAGAATTGTTTTATTAACTTTTTGCAACTGTTGAATTACTGTTTACTTTTAGTAATTACCTCATACCAAAAGTTTAGATACAAACTAATATCTACAAGCGGCAAGGACTATGTGCTACTGCAAGCGTTATTCAGTTCTAAAAATATACAGTTTCAGTATAATTTTAACCATAACATTGTGGTTGTATCTCTGAACTGCCCAAACACTTCAGTTGACATTGAAGTGAACATCGTAAACACCTTTGTAAAGTACTGAACTTGGCATAGATAATAAATATTTGAATGTAATTATTTCATTATACTTAATACTTGATTAAAAAAACATGGTTTACACACTGAAAAATGCTGTTTACATATTAGTCCATTAGCTGTATGATTACAATATTTTAATATAATTTTTCTCTAACTGGGGTAACCAATATTGGTATGGATAAAATGGTGGTCCAAAAACCAGTGATAAAATTCCAACTAGTGATAGAATTACAGCATGATAAATTACTTTTGAACTTGTTACTTTACAATGTGTCCTATATAGTATATATCTACACAGACTGTTTGCTACTCATATTTATTAAACATTAATTTATTTACACTGAATTATTTTCCATTTGTACATACAAAGACTGAAAAGTACATTTAGACTAATCTACAAATTTAGTAGTATTAACATCAAGCAAAATTTTTTTGAAAATTTTTATGCCTCTTTAGAAGTATCTTGTGGAATCACCACCATTTTTAAATATCTTTACTCTCTCTCTCTCGTATAGCTTTACAGTTTAACATGTTGTAAATACAATTTAATACTAAGCAATAACATAATAACTAGCATGATAGCTATTAGAAACGTGTAAAATATCTTGGCCTGTCAGGTTTAATCTGTTTACCAGTATTTCTAATACACTAATACCTGTTTTCCCTCCCCCCAAAAGTGTATTTTGTTTTTTTACAGTCAATATTGTCAAGAGGGAATGATATATTATTGTTCTTTCTGCAGCTTTATTTTAAACCCTTCTGCAGTACTGCTTATACAGTTGGTGTAAAACTGAGAGAGTGCCCCTCCCCTTGTAGTACTGCAGTATTGTTTATTTGCTTTATGCTGTTAGAATAAAATCTATGCCAGCCCAACACTTTGGTTACACATTTGCTTTATTAGGTTACTAACAAACTATAGACCTTTGTCTGATTTCATAATTTTTCTCCATTCCCAATGACAGAATATATTTTGTATTAAGCTTTTGCTGTTTGCTACTACTAGTAGGTATTTATACCCTACTGCATAATTTATTTGAATTGTATGTATGCTATGGCCCATCTGCTGGCTGTACTTGATGTAACTGAGGTTTTTTACTTTTAAAATTTACCTGCAAACAGATTATCAGTGATATGCATGCACAAATGTGTTGTTGTATTATGATTATCAAATAGAGCTGCATGTGAACATTTAACAATTATGTTTTAATAACAATAATGTTTTAAAAAAACACAAGCCACTTGTCTGGCAAATCAGTCTTGTTTTTTTTTTACCTTATCTGTCCAACATTTCCTGTAACTACTCATTTAGCCCGGGAAGGTCTGAGCTCACATTTTAGACTCTGTAGACCATAGTTAACCCTTTTAGCATTTTTCTTTTAATTATCTGCTAATACACTTGCAGCTTGGTAGTAGAATGCAGTTATAAAACTCTTAGAATTATAATATTTGTGATTTGCATAACTATGCATTTATACTACATAAATAGACATTCCCCGGATTCAGCAAAGTGCATGCAGGAATAAGTTATTCCTGCATGGAAGGGACTACACAGGAACAGCACGGTAGTGCTCCATGCATATGCATGAAGGTGTGCTGCAATACGTACATGGAAATGTTTACGAGCACAGGAGGTATGTCTGAGAGCAGTATTCTCACAAGATACACGCCCTATGCAAACACCAGAATTGAAATGAGATCACTCTTTTCACAGAATGTAAATGCCAAACAGGAGAGATTCCCAGAGAATGTCTAGATTCCTGCAGTATAGTGAACGGACGTGAAATAAATAAGTGGCCACTGCCAAAGCAGTGGTATATCATTAAAGAATGAAGTTAGAAAATAATGACAGAACTAAGTTTTAGACGTCATACCCTCAAAAAATGCATGCAAATGCAAAACCTGTTATTCTAGCAACTGTCTGAGTTTGTAAGAGCAATATTTAAAAAGTGTCCGTAATGTTTGTTTTTTTTTCACATTAGCAGGAAAGTTTAAAAATAGTTTAAGTGCAGCTGCGTGGGTGTGCCCATTGTTTAGCTATGCTTAGGCCGTCTTAAACGGCCCAAGATGTTAAATAGCAATAGACAGCCACCATAAACAGTAGTGCAATAGTACAGTGGTTAGAGCATGCACTTTGTAGGTAGTCTGTCAGTATTCTAGCCCCACAGTCTACAGTTATATTTTGTATGTGAAATCACCATAAATGTAATATTTTAGTATATTTATGTAGTAAAGAACTTATATTTCCCAACCAGAGCAGTGTATTAGGGCCAGCTGTGAGGTGTCAGTGTAATGAAGTTGTGAAACCCCCACATAAACACAAGTGTCCCATACATGCAGTCACACAAAATGTAATATGTCAGAAAAGCACATAAGGGATGTTATGGAAGGTCAACATACATATCATAAGCTATGCTGAGTGATGAATGAAACCCACCATCATAATAGTCCGGAAAAGGAACAGTAAATAGTACTCCGTTATGCTCAGCTCAGCTGAGGCACTGTAAGCATTGCTGAAATGTAAATGCTAAGCAGGAAGTATTGTAGCTAAGTAGATGTGCACACTGGTAAGCTGTGTTCAGCACCTGCCCCTTTAAGCACTGCCAATCTTAGCTAAGCAGGTTTGCCCGTAGCTTAGCTTAGCTCATCATATTCAAAACCATCCAATCATGTCAAAGGGCAGGAAATTGGCTGTATTTAAACCCCGCAGGTGGGAATATAGCTCATAACTTGTTGCAGCTCTCAACTGTAGGCAGCATGGCAGGTGTTGGAGAGGGCATGCGCTTTTGGGTGCAGAGCTGGGGCATACAGGAGTCCAAGGTCATGGTAGGACTCCTGGTAAAAAAACATGATGCAAGACTGCTGAAGGACCAGTACCAGGGCTCCCAATATAAAGAAAAGCATGGGAAAGTCTTGCCCGTGATCTCACCAGTACCACTGGTATCCCTTGGACTGGTGATCAAGTCCGACACCACTATGCTGACTTGAAATGGAGGAAGAGGGAGCTTTTGGAACAGTGGGTTCAAGAAGCAAAGCAGAGGGGAGATATCCCAGCAGTGTGTAAGTATTCATAGCAATAACCAAAGTCCAGCCTGTGTATGTGATGAATAGGTATGCATAAATGTTTCTCTATTTTCATTACAGCTCCAGCTGAGCGGGCTGTGAACCAGGAAGCCCATGCTAGCAGGTTGCAAAGGCAGCATTGCGAGGCTGATAAGTAACAATCCTGCTTGTAGTAGTCATACCAAATAAATATAAAGGAGTAAAATGTCACCTGGCACTATAAAAAATGTGTATGGTTTCCACTGAATAAACTAGACAATATGACATTAATAGTCCCATATAGGTCATATTTAAATAAAAGTGTAACTGCCTGGCAATAAAGTTCTAAATCATGGACTGGTTGTCATTACTCTGGTATTGTATGGCATGAAATGTTGCATTCACCAAGATCTGATATCTGAATAGTAATGTTGTGTTAGCTACTGTTTCCCACACTGTGCTACATAAAAATATGTCTAGAATGTCTTTATAAGAATGTTGTAATTACAAGGTCAGATTGTACAACCAAGAGAGACTTAGACAAAAAACACTGAAGATGGTGGCAGCAGTTTCTTAATAGCTCACTCTGATGAATTACAGATCATTACATTCTTAGCAGACATAGCCGTGGTTTGAATCCCAGGAGTGGCAGTCAGCTGCATGATTAATTTTAACTAGGAATATGTGTAGAAAGTCAGGTAGTATTAACAAGCATTCCCCACACAGGTCTACCAGGTAAGAGAAGTTGAATGTAGCTATAAAACGGTTGAAGTATACACTGTGTGCAAACATACCACTGCCCAAACCATGGCCATAGGGTATTGTAATAATACCTGTACAGTAATGATTAGAGCAATGATAATTAAAGTTGTGAGTACTGCAAGGATATACAAGTTGTTAATTGACATCTCTCTCGCCTCCACCATATCTGCAACAATAATCTAAACACACAAATCTATAGTTAGGTTTTACACCAAACCTACTGTTAGGACATATGTCCTATTGTTCAATAAATATTGCAATGTGTTTCCATTAATGTTCCATGTTGAAATACTATCATTGGTGGCCTGTTGCTATCAATGTAATCTGCATTCCATTGTAATGGCCACTGTGGTTCCATATATGCATGTGTTCTGTTTGCTATGCAACTGCTCAAAATCTGTTGTTTTGGGTTAATGGGAACATCTATGCATGCTGTTATGACTAATCCTGGATTGTGTTGACTATTTTTAACCCACATATGCTCTAAAACTTCAAGAGCATAGCATGTTTGGGAAGGCCGGTCCCAGCGGAACCACCTCTCCCACCTCATCTGGCAGTGGGACTGGGCCACAGCACTTCTGGGACCCACCCCGGAACCTCCTCATCTGCTGGTCCTGCAGCACCTTCGGGTGGACCCGCCTCAGAGGTGGGGCTCGTACCCCACTGGGAGCGGGCATGGACAGGATACCGTCATCTGAAACCAGGTCCAGGGATTAGTGCATAGCGAGCTCTAAAAGGAGTTTTGAGATCTGCTATGCCAGCTTGAGGGCCATGTGGCACAATTAGAGGGTCAGTCTGACCGTCCTGCTTAGCCCCCAGCACAGCCATCTTCAGGGCTGTGAAGGTGCAGTGGTGACTGCCCATGGGTGGGGACCTCAGTCTCACTGTTTCCATTTGGGCACTCATGGGATTCCGATTTCCAAACACCCCTCCCCATCCAAGGTGTTTACTCCCCACATGTGTCATATACCACCCCTGTATACTTTCTTGTCTGTCTTGTCTGTCTTCCTACCCAGCCTACCTCCCCATATACACCTACTATCCTTCCTCAACATCTCACTCTCACCTTAAAAAAGGGCATTCTGTTCCTAAAAAAAATCTTGCCCCATACATAGCTGTCCATTTCACACGTGTCCACTGGACACATGTAATCTGGTCTAATTGGCTTTACAACACATTATTGTTGTCCTCACCTCTCTCAGTGGTTTAAGTGTCCACATTTACCTGCAAATTCAGTACATATATACACAGCTGTTGCTGTAGAAGAAATGGACAGCTATGGACCTCCCCTACATACATCCTGCACATCCCTAGCTACTTTCCCTATTGTCTTTCCCTCTGCATGCCCCCTTTATCACCACTTTCCTTTCACCCCGTTTTTCTTTTAAAGAAATTAGCATGGGGTAAACGGGAGTAAGATCTTTTAAGCAGTATTAAGCCTGTTTGCTCGGCGCTAAGCAATGCCTACACAGATTAAGCACTTTTAAGACTAACTGTCTGTAAGCATAGTTAACTGCAAGTTAGCATTGCTTACCGCCACACAAACTCATGCAAACCCGCTTAAAAGTGCCTTAATCACTCTGTATCAAACAGCCCTTGTTTTGCCCAGCAACAAAATAAACAGCCCTTGCAAGTCTTGAACCCAAGACATATTAGATTATAGTCACAGCACTTAACCACTAAGCCATCTGCACTGTAAGAATGCCTGCAGCTTTTTCAAATATATCATTCAGTACATGTACTGAATAGTAGTGAACAACTGCTTTTACTACTACAATTGTTTACTACTTGTGAGTGAAAATAGTGTTGAATCAGTCATGTTTTTATATCTAAATATACACATATCAGATAAATATGGTGGGATATATCTGAGAAGGTATATACAACACTCATGTTTACACATAACAAGAATATGGATATATACATACATATATATATATATATATATATATATATATATATATATATATATATATATATATATATATATATGTATATATATATATATATGTGTATATATGTAAACAAAAAGCATGAAAGGCACTTAGAGCTGAAGAAAATTTATTGGATTAAGCGCTTTCGTCAGTCCGTACAAAATGACTTCATCAGATTAACCAACAAGTAATTACAAAAACATTATATAGCCCCATTTTACAATAAACAAAGCATCCCAATGAATCAATTGCTCCTTTGGTTATTTATAGGTTCATAGGTTCATAGGTTCATACTAGGCTATCTGCCCAAGGGCATTTATAAGCCTAGCCCATAGTTATGTGGCTTTTGCCACCCCTTTAGTTTGAATAAAAACTATGCCTATCATTTTGCTGTGCCTCTGTCAAGCAGTGACACTGAAGTAATCCCTGGGGTATATCTGCAATCTCCCATCCATTGGTCAAGATTCCTCTTGAACAAGGCCAGAGAGGTGCTCTGCCTCACATGTACCGGGATTTTGTTCCACAGCATAGGGAGTCTCTGGGTGATGAATCTGTCCCTCCAGCACGTTCTATTTATAACCGTGTCAAGGTTTAAGTCTCCCGCCCTTGTGGTTCTGAGGATCTAGATTTTTTGAGGTGAAGCATATTCATCAAATCTGGGTTTGACATGGCCTTATATGTCAGGCACAGGTCACCTCTGAGCAAGCGGTATGAGACTGAATAGAGCTGGAGTTCTTTCAGTCGGGCAGCATAAGACATATTTTTGAGACCCTTTATCCTTTTGGTGAGGAACTTTGGGGCCTTTCAAGCTGCAGCAGGTGTCTGGTCAGATACATTCGAACGGACATTGTACTCAATCATAGGTCTAATAAGTGATGAGTACAGGGGGACGATGACCTCCCTTGATCTAGATGTGAATCCCTTCATGATCAGGTGGGTGATATAGAAGGTTTTCCTAACTACTTTAGCAACATGAGTGTCAAACAAAAGGCTACTGTCAACCTGGGTCCCCAGATCTCTGATGACTTTTTCTGTGCTCAGTGGATTGCCACCTATATGGTAGCTAGGGGTAACCTTGTTTTTCCCGAAGGGTATGACTATGCATTTTTTGGCGTTTAACGTCAGGCCATGGCTCTGGCACCAGTTATCCGTTTCTGTGAGGCCCTTCTGGAGGATATCTGTGTCAGATGTGTTTTTGACTATGGCGCCCAGTTTGCAGTCATCTGCAAACTTTGTCAGCCATAACCCTCCTGTGTTTGCTTGTACTTCAGAAAAGTAGATGCCGAACAAGAGTGGACCCAGGACTGAGCCCTGTGGGACACCACTTGTGACAGGCTTTGAGTCTGACATGGCTCCAGCAACTCTGACCCTGTGGGTTCTGTCACTTAGCCAGTTTGCAACCCATCTTGTGATGTATGGGTTTACATTCAAGCTGATGAGTTTTTCGATGATACCTGAGTCAGGTATTGTGTCGAAGGCCTTTGCCAGGTCGAGGTAGGCTGTATGGACTGCCTTTCCCTCATCAATGGCCTTGGTGACTGTCTCGAAAAAGTCAACCAAGTTTAAGAGGCAGGATCTGCCTTTGACAAAGCCAAACTGAGTTGGATCCAAAGTCTGCAAGTTCCCTATGTCTTTATTTATGAGTTCCATTATGATCCTCTGAAAGAGACACATAGGTTTCATAGATTAGTACTATGCTAATTGCCCGTACAAGCTATTTTAAGCCTAGCCAATTATCCCTTGTAAGATTCAAACCCTGCACCTTGTGTTTCTAAGGCAAATACCTTAACCATTGGGCCACCCTCCTAACCATTTTTTATCGTGATTCATGGCAATATATATATATATATATATATATATATATATATATATATATATATATATATATATATATATATATATATACATACACACACACACACACACACACACACAGACACAAGACACACACACACACACACACACACACACATATATATATATATATATATATATATATATATATATATATATATATACATAGTTTGGATATATATATATATATATATATACATAGTTTGGATATATATTAAGTTTAGAAACAAGTAATTTATTGAAATTGCAAGTATCCATGTGTATAGTTCAAAATATTTAAATATTGGTTATTTAATTGTTTTTTAACGTGGTTCGTGGCAATATGTATATATATATATATATATATATATATATATATATATATATATATATATATATATATATAAATATATATATATATATGTATAGATATATACACACACATGTATATATAATATATGCCCATAACATGTAGTGGAGTCATACCGCAGCACCATAACTCTCAACATCTTAGTGCAAGGGAACATAATGTAAGTATTGCCATTATAAATGTAGAATGTTGCTACAGTAACAGGGGTTGTGTCAACATACATGGTGTGAAGGAAGGCTCTTCTGAAACTGACATGTACGCCATCAATTACTGACAGACATCATGAAATCATCATAGTGAAGTACCACACAAATCACAGTAATGATCCTGTGGAATACACCAGAAAATGAGCAATAAACGTGAACAGTCTGAAACAATCTGGTCAGTCGAGAGGTATACAATACACAGATCTCCTTAATGCAAGAAATGTAGACCAAGCCTGACAAAGGGGATTTTTAAAGCTATGAAAATGGGGATATATCACAAATACTGGAATAGATAAGCTCACACAGTTGATGCTTTCGCACCTTCCTGTCTGTCCTAACACATATTAACTGGAGGAGCAGAGGTCCCAAGCCCACATACCTCCCATTAGTTAGTGACATACATCTTCACAGCATCCCACTGCTTTGTCAGAAAATACACAACACATATGGTGGCCAGGCAACAGTACATATGACAAATATCTGGACATAACATCACACTAGGGTAAATACACTGAGCTGCTAGGCATGTCATCAAGCACTGTCTAAACTTCAGGCAGACTGCCACAGCAATAACCCAATTTTTCTATGGGGGAATACACATGTAATTGCAAATATAGGATGCACTACAGGCATGTAACAGTATAGAGTAACAGACATTGGGGTGAAAGTGCATACCCACAACCAATCTCAACACAGTCACAGTCAAATTATGGTAAGCCTCATTAATAGCACAGTATATGGACTGTGTGAACAAAACCCATCATATTTGCCACTCACATACTAACCCTACATATACTGACCAAATTCACAGTGTAGTCTGATGCCTGACTGTGGTATGGGACATGCCTCAGTCTGGTCCTACAAACATATAAGCTGATAGAGCACCAGAAACTAGAGCAGCATGCAAAGTCAGATAGAACAGGACCAAGAACCCTGACATCTACCCCAGTCTGTACACAGGCCAAATAACATATTCACAATACACTGCTACACAATACTGACACTCTGTCAACAATCACCATAAATACACAGACCTCACTACTGTACAGACTACAACAGAATGTCCAGGTTTTGTCCTCAAATATAAGGCCTCCTACACATAACATGTCTGCCAGTCTGATATATCACTGTCTTGATATCAGGAATGATGTCAGTAAATAATGATATACTGTACATATCCACCTCTTACTGCATGATAGATGGACAAAGGATGACAGACCATGAGGACAGAGGCACAAACACAGGGCCAATATTGACATATTGCTGTTACAAACTGAGAAAAGTGCTGGTGTAACAGAGTTTGTTGTGACATATATCTTCTGAGGGATATGAAGTCAGTAACACACATGGATGTTATCATTTACTGACTGCAATCATCAGAGTATGTTACTGCATTTATAAAGACAGAAAATGTGTGAGTAACTAAGACTCCAAACTCTGGCCAGTCTGCAGATAGCCCTACAGGTGAGAGTTTTCTCAACTACATAACGCTGTCATGCCAGACTTTAAATCATGCAGAACAGCCATATCCACACAAACCCTGTTAACACAACATTACTTCAAATGTAGAACAGCAATACTTACATTCTGTCCCCATGTCTGGAACATCCCCCTCCAGTTTGTTGGCCTGTCTCCGCAGTGTTTGTTGTAAGAGATATTTCCAACTACCCTCTGTGATCCTATTTGTCAGACACCCACATGAAGTCCTGCTCACAGTGAAGGAAAAGGGCCAACACCCACATGAAGTGCTTAGTTATAGGAGTGTGTTTCCATGCAATTGGCTATAGGAATGATACCACAGCTATTTCACATGCAATTAGCAAGTGAGTGACTGATCATGAGCATTACCTACAAAAGCCAAGCTACTGCCTATGCAAAACAGATGTATTTTTCCACAACTACCTGAAAGGGAGAGAGAGAGAGAGAGAGAGAAGAGAGAGAGAGAGAGAGAGAAAGAGCCAAGTGTGTTTGTGTATAGTCCGTGGGTGGAGAGTGGTCTCTGGGTATCATAATGGTTGCCTGTATTGTTCACTATTCCATACTGTCACATAGTCATTGCACCTGGCAGTAGACATTTATGGCTGTGGATTGTCTACAAAAACCTCTACAGTGTTTAACAACTGTTGACCTTGTAATGTGGACATTGGGACATATAGGTCCTCAATATAATAATGTAGCAAAACCCACACCGCAATGGATCCTGTTATTACCAGGGGCGCTTGTGCTATTGGACTGCAGGGCTGCAGCCCCACAGCTGTAAAAAGAAAGAAAAGGAATTTTAAAAATTAAAATAATTAGTATACAATTGTATACTGACTGCATGTCCGACTGACTCACTGTTAAAGTAACTCGAATTGAGCATGCGTGCGAGTTCCAGGTTTAAAAAAAAAACAAACATCTGGACTGCTGTTAAACTAGTCCAGATTAAGAAGAGAAGGCATCAGTATACATATTCCTAGAAGTCTATGCAGTTTGTAAGTTCAGTAAAGTGGAAAGGGATTGGACTGCCATGTCCAGAGTCATGTACGTAACATGGATGGCTACTCATTGGTTCTTGGCTCTTGCTGCAAGGGAATTTGTTAGGATGGCTACTGATTGGTTCTGAAGGGAATTCAGGTTTGTGTGGTCATTATTGTAACACTGCAAGGGAACAGGTGTGTGTGTGTATGAGTTTGTGTGTATGAGTGTGTGTATGTGTGTGTGTGTGTGTGTGTGTGTGTGTGTGTGTGTGTGTGTGTGTGTGTGTGTGTGTGTGTGTGTGTGTGTGTGTGTGAGATGCCCCAGTTAAATATACCTAGTGGCTATAGTTACTCAGCCTCAAACCCTGTCCCTTGGCTACAGGTAGCAGGAACCTGAATTCCCTACCCACCATCACTTGAGAAACCTGTCCAGATTTTTGCAAAATATTTTTGTTCTGTTCTGTTCCTCATAAAAATCTGTGGTATTCTGGATTTTTGTAATCAGTGAAGGATTAAATTCACTAAATAATGACAGGCATTTGAATTTCAGACTTCATATTCTTCAGAAAATACATGGTAATACAAAACCTTTTATTCTAGCAATTTTTAAGTTTATAAGATCAATATTTAAAATTTGTCCCTATTTTTGGGGCTGTATTCCCCCATTATTGGCTTTGTCCAGGATTTTTTCTGCTAAAAGATTGAGAGATATTGTAAGAACTGAATTCAATGAATATGTTTGGGGGCTGCATTCCCCCATTACTGGCTTTGTCCAGGTGTTTTGTGCTAAGAGGATGAGAGCTATGGCGAGAACTGAATTCACTAAATGATAACCATTTAAGTTTCAGTCTTCCTGTCTTTCAAGAAACAGCTGATTTGGCATAGTGGTATGTTGCTCTGACTGTAGTGCACAGATTCCTGTGTTCAAGGATTGACAGTGAAATGCATGGTGGTAAAACAACATTTTATTCTAGCAACTTTCCAAGATTATACAAGCAATGTTTAAAATGTGTCCCTAGTTTTTGCCCCCCCCCCCAATAAATGTTGGCTTTTTCTAGATTTCTTGTGCTGCAAAGTTGAGAGATACAGTTGAGTGTCGAGTGGATTTTACAAGGAGCTGAGAGCTTTAGGGGAAGGGAAGTTTAGTGCTGCTTATGCTGAGTCTGCTTGCATTGTTAATAGCGTAACAGGTTAAATAAACTCTTTTGATGCAAAGGCTGTGGGTTCTACTCCCACAGTATGTAAATGCATTCCTGATACTGTACTGCTGTGCATTTAAAGGGTGTGGATGCTGCAGTCCTGAGAATGTCCTCTTTGATGGAGATACCTAGTAAATATGAACTTGTTATCAGTTTGCCATCCATTCCATATTGCAATATTACTAGCTTATTTTTTTAATGTAACATAAGCAATTTATTCCTCAAGGGTAACAGGCACTTTATTTGTAAATGAAACAATGAAATATAAAGTTGTTTGCTAACAGGAACCTTTTCATTAGTTACAGATCTCTTTAGTGTGGAATTATTTAGATGACTTTTACTACTGCAGAGAGTTTGCATATTTACTGATGCTGGTCAATTGTAGAAGTTTAAGTAGACTTTTATGATGGAAATGTTCGGAATTGGGGAGTTTTGTCATTATTGGTGCATGCATTTTGTTTAATTGTTTATTGGAAAAATGTTCAAAACAATAAATTTAAAATGCTCTCTAACAAGTGTACTGTATTATACAAGGAATATAATTTAATACAATCAGGAAGGTATATCAAAGAACACATGTATGGTTCATGTGCAAGGGGCCTATGATTTGAAAACAGCCCAAAGTTAATCTTTATCTGCCACTGGCCAGATATATTTGCTTTGAATGTCAGCTTCATTCCTGTTTCAATGAATGTGAGTTTCAAGGGCAGAGAAGTTTTAATGCTAAGTCTATTTTCACTGTGAGACTGCATTGCTTTGTTTAGCAGATGTCTATTAGTGTTTGTGCTGTAAAACGTAAAATAAATCTTTGAAATGAAATTCAAATCATTGTAGAATTAAAGCAGTATGCACATTACAGTGTTTATGGTAAATGGGGCAAAATAGCCAAGTAATGGGACATTGGAATGGCTGTCGGGGGAGGCCCCATTCGGCCATGATTTTATGAGGGGAAAGGGCGGTAAACTCAGACAGCCCAGCTGAATTATACCTCTTAAATGTCCAGATTTTCAGAGAATGAATAGATTTTTGCTTCTTATTTTTGGTTTGTTCCTCATAAAATTTGTGAATTTCTGACAATGAAGTCACTAAATAATGACAGACATTGAGTTTCAGACTTCTTACCCTTCAGAAAAATGCATGCCAAAGCAAGACCTGTTATGCTATCACCTAAGTTTATACAAGAGCAATTTTTAGTATTGATTTTAGTTTGCTCCTCCAATATATTTGGCCTTGTCCGGATTTCCTGCATTAAGAGGTTGTGAGAGTTATGCGCAAATAAATTGCTTTGTAGAATTAGATATATACAAATCTTTCAACTGTCCCCAATTTTGGCTTAAAATGTTGCTCTCTCTCTCTAATAATCCCTCCACAAAAATGGCAATTTCGAAGAAAATGTGGACGGTTTACAATTAAATAATTGTAATGGTCAGAGTTATAGATTACTTTTATTTCAGAAATGCATGTAGATTATCTTATTTGGTCAGCTGCTCAATTTAACAGTACTATTAAAAAAGTGTTCCTTCTTTGACAGGTTCCCGGCTGTATTGTGCAGCTATTTTATATTTTTGATCACATTTTTGGTCCGTTTTTCATAAAATTGTGGTTTGCTGGCAAATTAGTGTAAAATCATTAAAGATTAAAGTTAGAAAATAATGACAGACATTTGAGTTTCATATTTCATACCCTTCAGAAAATTCATACTAATGCAAGACCTGCTATTCTATTATCTTTCCAAGTTTATAAGAGCAATATTTAAAAATTGTCCTCATTTTTGGGCCTTTGTCCCACTTCTATTTATGGCTTTGTCCAGATTTCTTGCTCTGAGGTTGAGAGGTATGACAAATGTGTTAGGGGCATCACCGTCAGCCAGAGACATTTCAAAGTGTGATATGCTTGTACCCTACTCCCCCATGTAGTGACTCTGGATGTGTCCAAGCAAGGCAAGGAGCAGTTATGCAGTGTAAGTGTGCAGCGTATCCCCCCATCCAAGTAGACAGAAGTCCTACAGTGGCTTTTCATCTGTCCTTGATTTTGCAGAATCTTCTGGTTTTCTGTCATATTTTTATACTGTTGTTTTATGCTTCTTATTATTCAGAAAATGCATGTTGCAGTGCCTGTTGCTCTGTATTTAAGTAGCAATGATTTAATGACCATCAGGTAAGCTTGTCTGAGATTGTAAGATGCAAATAAGATTTAATAAGCATACTGTTAAAGAATTATCAACATTGAAAGCCTTTTTGTTGTTGCCATGCAGAGAATATTTACACAACTAGATAACGTATAAGGCTTAGGTATTGAAATGCATATAACAGTATTTGTAATAATGGACATAATTACAGTATTTTCAGAAGCTCATTACATTTGATGGAGACTTGCAGTCATTTTTGCAGGCTTTACCCGTAAACTAAATAGAATGCCAATCTATCATGTGTGGTCTATAACCAGTGCAGTAAATCTTTAAGCAATTTATTTTTAGCTTGTTTCTTGTTTGCTGTTCATTTTTTTTACTTTGATCATGTTTTCTCCCATAAAACAAGTAGATAGTTGTTGTCAGGAAGCAGATCTTTTTTGGTTAAGAAACATTTTTACATGTGGGGGTGTGACACCCATGCACTGGCCCAGCAATCAAGGAACCTCAATCTTCACAACTAACACCAGTGAGGGGCATCCAATAGTGGAGGATAACAAATACACACACAGTAAAGTATGATTTCCCTTAAGAGCACACAGAGATCACAGTCAGTCTGGGGCTGGTTTCTCCCTTTCTCTCCAGATCCCCAATAAGACTCCCCACTGACACAGCTGTAGTGTGGGGTTCATAGACAGGGTCACAAGCCAAGTCCTCCTAGCACTCTCTCTGTCCAACCAGTGTTTTATGACCCTGCCCAAGTAGCTCCACACACACACACACACACACACACACACACACACACACACACACACACACACACACACACACACACACACACACACACACACACACACACACACACACACACACACACATTTTGAGATATGATTTATATACAACCACATAGACACTCATTGGGAAGACTGGCACAGGTTCACTAGCTGTGCCCCTTCTGTCCAGGCTATAAGGTTGTAATCACTGCCACCAGGACCCTTACTTAGCTGCTAAAAAGGCCCTTACTAAAGGGTGTTGAATTATTACTGCGCAATATTATTATCCAAATTGTAAGTGTAACTGAACAGTCAAGGCTTATTTGGAGTGGCTTTGTACAGTATCACTATATGTATGCAATGTACTTTAGAGCTTACATTATCTCTACACAAAACAGCCACAGTTGAAAGGTTTAAAAATCTTTAATAATAAATAATAAAAACACAAGACAATACTTCTTACTACATAGTGCTAGTCAAGAGTTTAGACACAAGAAATGCTTAAAATAATACAGTAGAATAGTTCTGACATCAACACAGAAAAGCAATTAGTCTAATCTTCCTATTTCCTAGCTATATCTAAGAGAAAAGACAGTTCTAAAATAAACTTACATATAGAGCAAGACAGTGCTGGTGATGTTGGATGTACTGAAGACAAAATGCAAAATGGTCTCTGATTTTCTCTCTTTAAATTGATAACACAGTGCTGCTTCACATTACATTATTCTTAACAATTTTCTGCTTTCCCAGGCTAACAGAAACTCAGAGGTTATGAGCCCTTTTGATCTTGCAGCTGGTCAGTAAGCCAGAGCAATAAAAGAAATTATACATGTAAATTCTCGCCATAACTTTGATCTCAAAACAATAGGCAGAATTCCTTCATCTAGACATTTTGTCTCCGAGCACTGAGATCAAAAACAGTTATACAATGCTTGATTTATCAGCTTTCCTACAGCAGAGTGAACCGTTGTTACATTTTTTGCAGTTTCACATTTAACAACATTTTCTTCCATTTAAGAGAACAAGCCTGTGGCTTATATTAATATTTACAAATGGCAGAATTACCTACAAAATTCTATCGGGCTAGGCTGGCAGCCTTCACCTATCTTCACAAGGGGAATCACAGAGATTGCAACTTTCAGCATGTTCCTTGGTACTTTGATAAAGCTGAATATAAATTACAATTAAAACTGCAGTGCAAGGAAAAGTGGCTTGAGTTGGGTGCTGCTTGTTTTTTATACTTGATTTTGACAAGAATTCCAGTAATGTATTTAAAAAGTAATTTATTTCTTCATGCCTCACAACCTTTTTGTTTCCATCTAGATCTTAAGTAAGCTGTCATGTAGCCAATTCATTGAAATATTGTATTTTTTTTCTTCTCCGCTTCATTTTGTCTTGATAGGACTCTCATAATGATGTTTGGCACCCAGGGCAGCATATTTAATTAAAGTCCCAGTTTTTGTGCTTTTGAGCATACCTCTGCCCCTTTCTTGTTGGCCATGCCCCTTCCTATTGGCACCACCCATTCAGCTGTCTCCTGCAGCCCCCTTTGATTGTAAGTCACCAGCCGGCACTGGTTATTACACAATCACTCCAACACCCACACAGGATACTGATGACACACACACAAACACACACACACACACACACACACACACACACACACACACACACACACACACACACACACACACACACACACACACACACTTGCCAGTACTGAGTTTTGAACCCCTAACTAGCTATGTATTGCTATTACAGTGTTATGCATTTATCACACATGCCACAGAGCTTACATGTTGCAGAGCTGTCCAAATGTATCTTTAGAGGTGAGTGACATCTGCAGCAGTTCTAAAGGAGGGGTAAGGGAAGTGTAGTAAGTGTGAATGTCCACAAAATCAGTTGTCTACAAAGACACATATACTATCTCACACAAACACTCACATTATCACTGTTGCCAGGACCAGGATTAGAACTCTTACCTAACTAGTTTGCTATACTATGGTATGACACAGATTTTGCAAGTGCCATGTAGCTTATATGACGGAGAACTGTCCAAAGGTATCTTTAAAGGTGAGTGACATCAGCAGCAGTGCTAAAGGAGGGGTAAGGGAAGTGTAGTAAGTGTGAATATCCACAAAATCAGGTGTCAACAAAGACACACACTCTCTCTCACACAAACACACACAATATCACTGTTGCCAGGACCAGAAATAAAACTCCTACCTAACTAGTTTGCTACACTATGGTATTATGAAGTTATTGTGAGTTCCACATAGCTTATAGGGCTGAGACTTGGCTGAATGGTTATATCAAGGTGACTGAAATCAGCAGGTATGCTAAAGTAGGGCAATGGGAGGTGTAGTGAGTGTGAACAGCCTCAAAATCATTCATCTTTACACACACACACACACACACACACACACACACACACACACAAGCACACAGTTTAACAGTTGACATGTCTGGGATTGGGACTCCTACCTAATTAGCTTGCTACATTACAGTATTATGCAGTTATTGCAAGCACCATGGAGCTTATAGGGCTGCTAAGGGCTGATATTTGGTCGAATGTTTATTTCAGTGTGACTGATATTAGCATGAGTGCTAACATGGGCAATGGGAAGTGAGGTGTGTGTGAATGAGCCATAGACCATTCCTGTGGAACACACACACACACACACACACACACACACACACACACACACACACACACACACACACACACACACACAGACACGCACACACACACACACACACACACACACACACACACACACACTCAGTCACACAAAACTTTACACTTGACAGGACTGAGTATATGAATGTTACATGAATACTGATTTGTACTATCATGCTACACAGTTATCACAAGCACCACAGACACTATAGGGCTAAGGGCTACTAAAAGGAATGCTTGCAGTGATTGATATCAGCACATCATGTGATATCGGCCAATTGGATGTGTAGTGGGTGGGGCAGGCCTCATAATGGAATTCTCTCTTTCACTGTCTGTCTCTCTGTCTTCCCCACATCTCTGTGTGTGTATGTCTGGCATATTATAGTGTGTTGGCCTTGGATATGTGTGAGTATTCCTATCCAATGTGTGTGTGTGAAGCATAAATGGTGCACAATTTGATGTGTGTGTGCACAGACATCTGCCAATGACAGATATGTGTAGTCCACTGTGTTGTCAGACATGGGCTTCCTTTCTTTAAGTGTAGCAGCATACCCAGTATGACCTTCTGTATTGAGTGTGTGAATGCATTCCATGTAGGGTTGTACTCCAGTCCAGTTCTACACCTACAGCTAGCAACTTGTTTCTGCAGGATATCTGTAGATAGGTTGACAATATGGAGTCACAATGGGAAATAGGGGGATACTGTAACTATTGCTGTCACTGCTGCTTGTGTTACATGGTTGGTATTAGGAGAGATATTCAGACATATGTACTGTTTTACACTGTGATGTATTATGTCATCAACTACTGACAGATATAATTATTTGCTCACAGTTATTTACTGGGAAATACAAGATGAATGAAGCTGAATGCAGTATTGTGGTCCGCAGCCTACATATTCTTGCACACTCCTGCCATTCTGGAGGGGTAGCTACAGGCACTTCCTGATGGTCCAGCACCTTGGTACTATGGTGTCTGAGGGTCTCCTTCTTGTACATATATAGACTTAACAGAATGGCCATATCCTGCTGCGGCCATACCTCTCAGCTGTACAGATTGACCCAGGTTACACAAGGGCAGGGCTCATATATCTGGTCAGTTTCCCTTCACATTGTGGTTTATGAGCAGGTTTGTAGCCACCCATTACTGGGTTTGCAGGCAGAGGTAGTATAGGCACACATCAAAGTTTCAGATTTTGCACACTCCATGACGTCCATGCTTCCACACCCCCCCCCCCCACTCTGTTATTCTATCCTCTTCCTAACATTATGCAAGTGATATCGGAGAAGTAGTCCTATAGTTGGCCCTTCATCCTAGTGGTATTTATGGATTGGTCCACAGTTCATGCAGTAGGACATGGGAGGCATGCTACTGGGATTTGTCAACATGGTCTTGCACTTGTGTTCTGTTGACTGTGTTAGGTTGCTAGTTGGGATTCCATGAGATACCGAGAGCTTGATCCTGGATCGCTCGTCGGCCATATAGCATGTAACAGCTCTTGCACTATTCCTGCACTCCATGCAGAGCTTTCTGAATCCAAGGGATTATTTTACAATTAGCTTACAGATTTTTAACTCATTACAGCTGAGTGATGTCTACAGGCATTTCTGCAATTACCTCCTACTGCTCCTCTGGGCGTCAAATATTGCCTGTTCATATTTGAATTAATAAATCCGAAACCATGCTGCACAAAGCTTGGCCAGCTAAGAACTTGGTTATATTCAACTGGACATATAAGAGAATTTAAGTACCTTTATCTGCACTTTTTTTTAAAAAATACAGTATTTAATTTGATTTAAACTGTGTATGAAGGAGTGTTGAATGAATATTTAACTGAAGTTATTCTGCTCTTCAGTAACTTGAACTGAAGCTAGTGTTGGCTGAATTTTATTTGCTAGTAATTACAGGTGTGGGGGTAGCCACATTCTTTGATTTCCTGTCCTTGCATATTTAAACTGGTGCATGTGAAATAATTCCTGCTTTAAAACCTCAGCTTGGCCAGCTAAGAACTTGGTTATATTCAATTGGACATATAAGAGAATTTAAGTACCTTTATCTGCACTTTTTTAAAAAAAAATACAGTATTTAATTTGATTTAAACTGTGTATGAAGGAGTGTTGAAGGAATATTTAACTGAAGTTATTCTGCTCTTCAGTAACTTGAACTGAAGCTAGTGTTGGCTGAATTTTGTTATTTGCTAGTAATTACAGGTGTGGGGGTAGCCACATTCTTTGATTTCCTGTCCTTGCATATTTAAACTGGTGCATGTGAAATAATTCCTGCTTTAAAACCTCAGCTTGGCCAGCTAAGAACTTGGTTATATTCAACTGGACGTATAAGAGAATTTAAGTACCTTTATCTGCACTTTTTTTAAAAAAAAATACAGTATTTAATTTGATTTATACTGTGTATGAAGGAGTGTTGAAGGAATATTTAACTGAAGTTATTCTGCTGTTCAGTAACTTGAACTGAAGCTAGTGTTGGCTGAATTTTGTTATTTGCTAGTAATTACAGGTGTGGGGGTAGCCACATTCTTTGATTTCCTGTCCTTGCATATTTAAACTGGTGCATGTGAAATAATTCCTGCTTTAAAACCTCAGCTTGTCCAGCTAAGAACTTGGTTATATTCAACTGGACGTATAAGAGAATTTAAGTACCTTTATCGGCACTTTTTTTTTTTAAAAAATACCGTATTTAATTTGATTTAAACTGTGTATGAAGGAGTGTTGAAGGAATATTTAACTGAAGTTATTCTGCTGTTCAGTAACTTGAACTGAAGCTAGTGTTGGCTGAATTTTGTTATTTGCTAGTAATTACAGGTGTGGGGGTAGCCACATTCTTTGATTTCCTGTCCTTGCATATTTAAACTGGTGCATGTAAAATAATTCCTGCTTTAAAACCTCAGCTTGTCCAGCTAAGAACTTGGTTATATTCAACTGGACGTATAAGAGAATTTAAGTACCTTTATCTGCACTTTTTTTTTTAAAAAATACAGTATTTAATTTGATTTAAACTGTGTATGAAGGAGTGTTGAAGGAATATTTAACTGAAGTTATTCTGCTCTTCAGTAACTTGAACTGAAGCTAGTGTTGGCTGAATTTTGTTATTTGCTAGTAATTACAGGTGTGGGGGTAGCCACATTCTTTGATTTCCTGTCCTTGCATATTTAAACTGGTGCATGTGAAATAATTCCTGCTTTAAAACCTCAGCTTGGCCAGCTAAGAACTTGGTTATATTCAACTGGACGTATAAGAGAATTTAAGTACCTTTATCTGCACTTTTTTTAAAAAATACAGTATTTAATTTGATTTAAACTGTGTATGAAGGAGTGTTGAAGGAATATTTAACTGAAGTTATTCTGCTGTTCAGTTATTCACACCCACCCACCCTGTTTTGGTTTTGGTGTTAATCTTAGTGGCATTGAAACTGCCCGCCCCTCAGCCTGCCTCTGGGCCCATCTCATTTGCTCACTCAACTGAGTGCAGTGAGATCATATTCTGATTTCAGGCACTCCTACTGTGTACAAAGAGAGCATCTGGGAAATAGAAAAAAAAAATTAAGCTTATTTCCTGCCTTTCTTGTTAAGTGGTACAGACTATTTGTAGGCTTCTGAGCCCCCAAGCCCTTCTGTGTTTGAGGGAAGCCTTCTAGCTTGTTTTTTTCTTATAACTAGCCAGTTTTCTAGTTTCAGCACTCAAATCTGTTTCTTTGATCTCAGCACTTGTTCAGAAAAAAAAAAAAAAAAAATTTCATCTGCTTTTACTGTAATTGTGTTTCTACCTACTTCTTTTTACTTTTGCATCATCTTAAAAATACTCAATTGTATTTATTACTGCTTGGTGTAACTCATTCAAAGCCTTTTGGTTTAAACACTTGGGCTTCGGACCAGTTAGTTGTTTTGCACTGAGAGGATTTGTGGTCTGCACTGTTGTGGCAGAACAGGTAGCTTACATCCTTCTAGGTTGAGAACTGCTGATTGAGGGCTCAGTGTCTGTTATTCTAAAAGTGTATTAATTCTGGTTTAAGCACTTGGGCTTTCAAGCCAGTTATTTTACATTAAGAGGGTTCGTGGTCTGCACTCTTGTGGGAGGAGAGGCTGGACTCTGCCCTTCTGAGCTGGGAATTTCTGGTTAAAGGCTTATAGTGCATGCATATCTGAACTGTTTCTTACTGAAGTTGGTGCCTTGTTTGCTGTGGCATAGACTGGATTCGGGCCTGCTGGATCTAGCTTTGTTTGTGTAACTTGAGCACTAATCCAGACATTCTCTAAAGTATTCAATGGTATTTATTACTGCTTGGTTGTAACTTGATTAAAGTGTAGCTATCATTAAAGTCTTTTGGATTAAGCACTTGGGCTTCAGACCAGTTGTTTTACATTAGGAAGGTTTGTGGCAAGCACTGTGGTGGCAGGACAGGTAGCTTTCATCCTTCTAAGCTGGGAACTGCTGATTGAGAGCCCAGTGTCCAAGTGTATTAGTTCTGGTTTAGGCACTTGGGCTTCAGGCCAGTTATTTTACATTAAGAAGGTTCGTGGTCTGCACTCTTGTGGGAGAAGAGGCTGGACTCTGCCCTTCTGAGCTGGGAATTTCTGGTTAAAGGTTTATAGTGCCTGAATATTTGAACTGTATCTTACTGAAATTGGTACACCTTGTTTGCTCTAGCATAGACTAGATCCAGGCCTGCTGAATCTAGCTTTGTTTATATGCTTGTTGTTTGTTTGCTTGTTATTTCCTGGAAGCTAATTCCACCTAATACGCAACTTCTCAGCACTTCTGTGGATCACTAGTGATATCTGCATTGCTTACTGTACTTATTTCCTTGTTTTACTTGAAAGAAAGTTACTGTTTGTCGTTTTGCATTTAGTTACTTGTAACACATTGCACTCAAGTTACCTGGCACTTGCTCACTAAAGCAATTATATAAGTCAGCACTAAAATTAAAAGCACTACACCCTCACTCCCCACTGGCCCTTGTTTTCAATTAAGGATTTCCCAATATTATTCTAGCATGTCCAAAGGTCAGTTGTCAATCTCCTCTCCGGTCCAGCTGGTGAATCTGGGAATCTTGAGGCAATGTTATAACTGCCTCATGTACACAGACAACCCTCTCCTCCTCCCACATAACACAAATACTTGCGAGAGATGCAGCTATTTAGCCAAACTGGAGGCTGAGCTCTCTCAACTCAGGACTGGCAAGACCAGACAGGAGGAGAAGGCAACTACACACACCACAAAACCAGCCTCACATAATGCTACCACTCCACTGAATCAAACACATAAACACACAAAGACATACTCGGAGGCTCTGAGTAAAATTTACCTAAACAGCAGAGGCCTCCAAAGCAGACACCCAAACAACTGCTACCTCAAGACACCCCACAAGCAACACATAAACCACAAAAGCAGTGTGCAAAGCAGTCACAGCCCTTAAGGCCAAATACAACACAAAACATACTTGTCATAGGTGACTCCATAGTCAGACACACTGACGTCCCACTCACCAGGCTGAACAAGGAGAGGGTCACAGTAAGCTGCCTATCGGGCTAGAATCCGCCACATAACACAAGCACTCGGGTCACTCCACGGCAAGTACAAATATGACACAGTCATTGTCCATGCTGGTGTGAACGACCTGAGACGCACCTCCCTGGACTACATGAAAAGAGACATAGAGGAGCTCTCTGATTATGTAGCTCAGGCAGGTATGACCCTAACCCTGAGCAGTATCCTTCCTTCACCAAGAATGATGCCACAATATAGAGACAAGATGATCAGCTTTAACAATTGGCTTAATGTCTGGTGTCATTCAAAGGGGATCCAGTGTCTGTCTGCCTGGGATGACATGCTTGACAAGCCACGCTGCCAAGGGACGGCTTGCACCTGTCACCCATGGGATTCGGATATTGGCTAAGACTCTTGCCACCCCATAGTGCCTTTTTAGGCAAGGCTCAAATTCTAAACCTACCACCCTAGAAAACAAAATGGGAAGAAACTGAGGGTAATGCTGCTCAATGCCAGAAGTCTAAATCTCAAAATGCACGCACTCGAGGCCCTTCTCAGTATGGAGAACATTGATGTCTGTGCTGTAACTGAAACCTGGTTCAAGGCTCCTGAGAGCACCCGGCACTATTAGGTTTTACCTCATATCATGCGTTCCGCCCCCAAAACCCGGACCACACCACAAAAGGAGGGGGTGTATCCATATTCATAAAGGATACCCACACCTCCAGGTTGGTGGCAATGCAAGCTTGAAACCATCCAGGTGCAACTAACCATAGGCAAAACTGCTCTACAAATTGTAGCATGCTACAGGCCACCCTCTCAAACTCAGGAACCCCACAGAGCCTTCCTGAAGACACTGGAGGGTATAAATGTATCTCCAAACACCATCATATTGGGTGACTTCAACTACCGAATATAGACTGGGAACATTACTCAAGCCCTAACTTTCTAGCCCAACGGTTCCTGGAGTTCATAAATTCAAATGCCATGGAACAGCTAGTCACTGTTCCCATGAGAGGAGAAAATATACTAGATCTCATTGTCACAAACATGAGGACAAAATGCTCCACACCGGAAGTATATCCCTCATTGGTGAGATCTGATCATAAACTAATCTCACTGGAAATTCACATCCCGCCCCCACCCCAAACAAAAAGACCATAGTGAAGAACTTCTCTAAAGCAAACTTCACACTACTCAAGACTGGTGTGGTATCCTTCAAGGCCCCTGAGCGAGTGGAAACCACAACCCAAGCTGCGGAAGCCCTTACAAATGCCTTCTATGAACACCTCCAGGACTGCATGGATCAGGCAATCCCAAATAAAACCAAGACTCTTTCCACAAAGGGCAAACGTCCAGTCTGGTGGACCCCAGCCATTAACAAACTTTACAATAAGAGGAGAAAGCTATTACATGATAGAACAAAATCCATAAAAGGGAAGTCACCCCTGATCATTATTAGTAAAAAAATATGAGCACTCATAAAAATCAACTAAGGCCAATTTTGAGAGAAAAATTGCCATGGATTCAAAGGACAATCATAAGGCCTTTTTCAGCTATGTTAGGAACCTGGGTGGAAACTCCCAGATATGCTCAGAATTAGTCCAAAATGATACAAAAATCACTGAACCCACAGACGTTGCCAACATACTGGCAGACAGGTTCAGTGCAAACTTCACCCCCCTCTCCCCCCCTAAAGGAGAGATAACTATCCCAGCCGAGTGTAGCCTCCCAGACATCTCAAATGCGCAGGTGAAAGCTGCTCTCTCTAAAGCTAAAAACACAGCATCAATGGGACCAGATGGTGTCCCCGGCTGTGTGCTACACGAGCTAAATGAGGAATTAAACCCGCACATAAGGCAGCTGTTTAATCTCAGCCTTACCACAGGATACGTGCCCAAGGAGTGGCGTACGGCAACTGTGGTCCCACTCCACAAAGGTGGCACCTCTACGGACCCTGGTAATTACCGCCCCATAAGCTTAACAAGTCTAGTCTGCAAAGCTATGGAGAGGATCATAATGGAGCTCATAAACAAAGATATAGGGGACTTGCAGACATTGGACCCGACCCAGCTTGGCTTTGTCAAGGGAAGATCATGCCTTTTGAACTTGTTCGACTTCTTCGAAACAGTCACCAAGGCCATTGATGAGGGAAAGGCAGTCCATACAGCCTACCTTGACCTTGCAAAGGCTTTCGACACAATACCCACTCGGGTATTGTAGAAAAACTTACCAGCTTAAATGTAAACCCATATGTCACAAGATGGGTTGCAAACTGGCTTAAGGACAGAACCCACAGGGTTAGAGTTGCTGGCGCTGTGTCAGACTCCAAGCCGGTCACAAGTGGTGTCCCACAGGGCTCGGTCCTTGGCCCCCTATTGTTTGGCATCTACTTCTCAGAAGTACAGGCCAACATGGGAGGACTTTGGCTGACAAAGTTTGCAGGCGACTGCAAACTGGGCCATAGTGGAAAGTGCATCGGACACGGATATCCTTCAGAAGGGACTCACGGAAACAGATAGCTGGTGCCAGAGCCATGGCCTGAAGTTAAACGCCAAAAATGTATTGTCATACCCTTCGGGAAAAACAAGGTAACCCCAAGCTACCATATAGGTGGCAATCCACTAAGCACAGAAGAGGTTATCAGGGACCTGGGGACCCAGGTTGACAGTGGCCTTTCTTTTGACACTCACGTTGCTAAAGTGGTTAGAAAGACCTTCTACGTTGCCCACCTGATCATGAAGGGATTCACATCCAGATCTAGTGAGGTCATTGTTCCCCTGTACTCTTCACTTATCAGACCAATGATCGAGTACAATGCCCCATTCGGGATGTATCTCACCCAACATCTGCAGCAATTGGAGAGACCCCAAAAGTTCCTCACCAAAAGGATAAAGGGACTCCAAAATCTGTCATATGCTGCCAGATTGAAGAAACTCCAGCTCTATTCAGTCGCATACCGTCTGCTCAGAGGTGAGATGTACCTGACATACAAGGCCATGTCCAACCCGGAATTAATGGACATGCTCCACCTCAAAAAATCCAAATCCACCAAAACCACTAGAGCAAGTGACTTAAACCTTAGCACGGATATAAATAGGACGTGCTGGAGGGATAGATTTATCACTCAGAGACTCCTTATGCTGTGGAATAAAATCCCGGTCCATGTGAGGCAGAGCACCTCGCTGACTCTGTTCAAGAGAAATCTAGACCTGTGGATGGGAGATCGTAGGTTTACCCCGGGAATCATCTCTGTGTCACTGCTGGACAGAGGCACAACAAACTAATGGGCACAGTATTTTTTCATATAAGGGGTGGCGTAAGCCACAAAAATTTGGGCTAGGCTTATAAATGCCTTAGGGCAGATAGCCTAGTATAAACCTATGAACCTATGAACCTATGAATATATTATCTTGAAGCATATATGATGGCAAACACAATTGTATTGATATATGACCTCTTTTAATAAATATTTGTTAGAACTGTAAGGTGATAAATTCATTTTTTAAAGGCTGAAGCCACACCCACTAGGAGTTAAAGGTATACACTCAAAAGAGCTCTGCTGGAGGGAATGAGTTAACTGCCTTGCCATTCATTTTACAAAGACTGCTTGACAAATACCATTTGTGATTTTATTTATTTATTTATTTATTTATTTATTTAATTTGTTATCAGAGTTTTTAATGTTTGCTGTGGTGTTACTATACAATTATAAAAAATATTGTAAAAAACAAAAGAGATACTCCCCCGGATTTACTAATCTTTCATGTAAGACTAGATTAGTCTTACATGGAAGTGCCAGTGTAAGAGTATGATGGCAGCATGCCATGCATATTAATGAGGGCTCGCTGCCTCAACTCTAAAACTTACACGGAGCATGGACAAGTGTAGGGGGTGTGTTGGACTGCCGAGTGTGACATGGAAGCTACTTGCAGCTGACTCACAGTTATACCAGGGACATTCCCCTCATGCTGCCTTGTGCGGGGACATAGACAGTCTCTCATTACTTCATAACTGTGCGTTTTGTGGTCTGCCAGTAATTGGCCAGACTACATCGGTATTCCATACTACACAGACAACTAATGCGCTGTTAACCTGTATGTACAATTCCAAAGCTGTGTGCAGTTGACAGTTACATTTTATGCACTCTTGTCTAGGGTACTTCCACCTGTGTACTGTGTGTATGTATGGGCCCACATTCATGGCATGCCCATCTTTCAGATGGTGACAGATATTGTCATCTGGACAGTGAGTATGGATGACTGCTGACATGGGTATTGCTGAGAAGCATTGTGGTTGGCATTGCAGTTGTTGGAACATGGCCCTGTCAACCACAGTACTGCCCATAGACCACCAAGACACAACCCTCCATCCCTACATGCTGACCACTTCTAGACAATAATGAACACACAACTACCTAACACACAGACCCCTGCATATTGTACACATGCAAAAATCTATCCTGTCGATTGGGCCAGCTCGGGTAATCTGTGCTCCACTGATATTACTCCTCACACTTACATGTTGCTGCATTTCTACACAGGATTGTGGGGGAGACACACCTGACGACTTTAAATATTTGCTAGATTAGTCTTACACGGAAGTGCCAGTGTAAGAGTATGATGGTATGATGGCAGCACGCCATGCATATTAATGAGGGAGTGCCAGTAGCTTGTATGCATATGTACAGCCCTCAACTGTTGGTTCATGCCCAGCATGTACAGGTTAATCTGGCACATGAGTGGCTTGGTATTGTGTTCCCCAGAAATGGCAGTGTGCTGCCAGAAATGTAAGGAGCTGTTAACATATAACTGATACTTTCACCTGAACATATCTAGATAATTATATGTCAGTGCACCATCTTACCAGTAGTGTGTGTGAGGAACTCTCAAAATATGTTGCAGTAACATCTGCACCTTGGACAGTTTGTATGTAAGATACAGCTCATGTATATAATGATCTAGCAAAATCCAATTGCACAATATAAGGATATAGGCTAGTGTAATAATACATGTAAGGGGCATATAACTGCAGTTAATAGGAATGTAGTGAAAACTAGAAGGATATATAAGTTGTTAATTGAGCTATCTTTTCCCACCCTACTGTATGTGCATAAAAAATGCAATTCCACACCTCAATCATTATGTCTAATCTCAAAACATTTGTTGGGACATATGTCCTATCGGTTTATAAATATTTGCATTTATTTCTATGCATGTGCCCTGTTAAAGTACCACAGTATTGGTGGCCTGTTGCCATCAATTCAACCTGCATGCTGTTGTAATGTCCACTATTGTTCTATATATGCATGTGTTATGCTTGCTTTTCAACTGTTGAAAATCTGGTGTGTTGGGTTAATGGGAATACTTCTGCATGCTGTTATAACTAATTGAGAATGTTGTTGACTGTTACTAACCCATATCTTTATTAAACTCTCCAAAACATAGTTCGTATGGGAGGCCAGTCCCAGCGGACCCACCTGTCCCACTTCAGCTGGCCATGGCACCTGGCACCAGTAGATCTGGTGCCCAGCCTGGGACCTCCTACTCCATTGGCCCTGTGCCACCTTTGGGTGGAAGCAATGTAGTGGATGGGGCTCAACCCCCGTGCAAGTGTGGGCAGGGGGGCACCTATCACCCTTTGAACAGTCTGGGCTGTGGTGCGTAGAGAGATTGAACGTTCTGTTGCAGAACCTCTATGCCAGCTTGAGGCCCGAGTGGCGCAACTCCTGGGTCACCCTGCCCCTCTTACATAGCCCCCAGCACAGCCACCCTCTGGGCCGTGAAGGTGCAGTGGTGACTACCCATGGGTGGGGACCTCAGTCCCACTGTTTCCATCTGGGGGCTCATGGGCTTGCGATTTCCAAACATCCCTCCCCATCAAAGGTGTTCACCCATAACATGTGTCATACACCACCCCTGTATGCGTCTTGTTTGTCTTGTCTGTTTACCTCCCCAACCTACCTCCCCAAATATACTTACTTCCCATACCCAACATTCCACTTTCACCTGAAAAAAAAGGGCAATCTGCTCCCAAAAAGAAATTATGCCCCATACATAGCTGCCCATTTTGCACACATGCCCACTGGACACATGATATGTTATTTAAGTGGCATTACAACATACTTTGCTGTCCTCACCCCTCTCTCAGGGGTTGAAGGGTTCATATCTACCTCCAAATTTATTGCATATGCACAGCTGTTGCTGTTGAAGAAATGGGCAGCTATGGACCTTACCTACACCCGTCCTGCACATCCCAATCTATTTTCCATACTGTCTTTCCTTCTTTGTGCCTCTTTTTCACCACTTTCCTATCTCCCCATTTTTCTTTTCCTTCAAAGAAATTAGCGCGGGGGTGAGCGGGAGTAAGCACTATTAAGGAGTAGTTAGTGGGTTTGCGCGTGCTTGCTCTTATTTGCACTTGGCTAAGCGATGTGCAGCAATGCGCAAATCCACGCAAACCCACATACAACTGCTTAAAAGTGCCTTAGTCACCCTGTATGTGAGGGCCCTTGTTCTGCTCAGGAGCAAAATAAAACATCTCTGTAAGTCTCGAACCCCGGACACACTACACAACATGAAGTACCACTAAGCCACAGTAGATATACATCAAGTTGGTGCTTAAATAATTATATCATGCATCAGAATGAGTGAATGTAAAGGAAAATTAGGAATACCATACCACACAACTTGTTCTGTGGATGTTGACCAACAGTTGTTGTGGGATTACATTACATGACTGTGACAAGAGAAGCAGCCATTCTAGCAGGAAATAATGCTACACCATTACTTTACAACTCCACACAGTATCACAGCAGGACAAACACTGGCATATCTGTTTAGGGCAAAAGCCATACCTCCCATCTGTTCCTAATTTTCAGAGATGTCCCGGATTTTGACACAAATTTTAGCTCTGTCCCTCAGAATCCCTCCTAAAACTACTGAATTTGGCCGGAAAGGTGGTGAATTACACTTAATGAATAATGACAATAATTAAGAGTTAGACACTACTTTTACTTCAGAAAAGGTGTATTAATTCATATGCTCTGATTCTCTTAATGTTTCAGCTTAATGGCACTAATATTTTAAAGGTGTCCCTGATTGTCCCTAATTTTTTCTTGACTTTTCCCTGAGTCTGTTCAAATATATACCTGATTGGTTGAGAGGTCTGGCAGAGGCCAAAACACAGAGGCATATCAGCCTTTCTGCTGTTACACATTGTGCAAATAGCTTTGGAAGGAGTTTTGGAAGCATACCTGTATGTAGGAATACAACACTGAAATACAAACGGATGTAGCCATGTACTGGTAGCAACCAACTGTAAGAATGTCATTGCTCTATTGCTGAAAAGACGTGTGTGGTGCACAGACAAAAAAATAACAGGCTATTCTCTGGCTATCATGTGGATAGGTCCACAGTTGGGAGTTATGCAGACAGACTACTTGCCTTGATAAACTAACATGTACACAGCAACCCTGTAAGTCCAGCAAGATAAAATCCACACAATACTACTTACACTCTCTGTACTTCTGCAACCCTACCCAAATGTAGATTATACCTGTGTGTGCTGGGTCTACCAAGGATGCAGGTAAGCATACTCACAGTACTGAAATGTGTCCAGTTTTTCTGAGCAACTTGTGCTAATGTCAACACTAAAAAAGCACAAACTGTTTAGAACTGAGTAAACGAATATTCACAGTATAGCAGTTCACAAACAATTCTTGTGCCAAAGCAATAAATCTCTATATCTAGCTTTGTATGGCAGTTAATTGAAACAGTTGGAAAGAAAGTACATCTTTCCATGTATCTTGGGGTAGCATTTTGAGGGGTGAGTACATTTCTACACTGACAAGTGAGTACTGGAAGTAGCAACATTAGATGTGAGTACAAAATTCAAATCTCTGGCTACAGCCATGGCTTCTGATCTAAAAACTATACCAACCTTTTTGTCTTAAACAATGATGTCCACACCAAACAAGGATGATCTCCATCTTGGAAAGCTGAAAGGGCTATGCCTACATGAGTCACTTGCTTTGACAGTGATTACTGCAATTACTACACAGCAGGCCGCATGCAATTAGCAAATGGTGGCCACTAAATGGTGCAGAGGCCATCACATGCTCATGTGCAAATTCCTACAAAAGCAGGCGGCAATCTCTGCCAACAAACTCAATCCCTCTGACTGAGACTGACAGAGAGAGAGAGACAGAGAGAGGCAGAGAAAAGGAAAAATAAATATTACCAAATTATACAAAGGGAAGGTATGTGACACATATGTATTTACTGGCCTGTAGTAGATGTTATTGAAGAATAGTCTACATAATGTGAAACATTCATATGTGGCAGCAGTACTTCTTTATGCACAGATGTTCTGCTTAACTACTGTGATGGACAATACTGTGTGTACCTGTGTGCAGTGGGACATACTTGTGAAATGTGTAGCTCAGCATTAAATGTTAAAGATCTGATCCATGTTATCTGTGTTCTGTACAGTAGTGTGGCCAATGGCTGTTGGGAGGATTAGCGCTGACATTATATAAACATGGGTGTGACAGAGCAACACATGCATGATAGTCATATTAAAGTGTAGCTTAGCATTGGCAACTGCTGTAGCAGTCTAGTATGCTTATCTAGCATCTGTTGCCATATATACCCCCTAATGTTAGTCTGTGCTCATATGTGACACCTGTTTGTGTTGCAGCAAGGCCCAACAGTTCAGCTGTGAGGTCCAGCGAATTACAACAATGTGGACCTTGTGTGTGTTTGCCACACATATATGGAGAAATATATATGTCATATATGTTCACATCTGTATATCTGCATAGAGCAGGGGACATATTGCAACTGTTTGTGAAGGGGGAGGTATATATGTTGGTGAAGGTTAGTATGTGCATATTTGTATGTAGGTTTTAGTGTGTGACAAACAAGACAGCATACAGTGCTGGTATATGATATGTGGTGTTTAAACATTGTGGGTGGTTTGTTCAGTTTGCAATGTTGAAGCCAGTAAGGCCTGCTAAAGCTACCTGGGCTGTGAACACCTTCAATGCATTTATCCCAACATTGTGCGATTTTATTACATTACTGTACATCTTACATCCTTTGTATAATTGATATTCTCACTATGAAAGGTGAAATGTATATGTGCCTACATATATATGTATATGTAAGCAAATGGATGTGTATATGTATATATATATATATATATATATATATATATATATATATATATATATATATATATATACTCATCACTCATACACACCTACATCTATTTGTTGCAATAGATTATCTGTACTGTTGACTGACTGTGATGGTCAATATGTTTGGGAATACGTCAAAGATATGTATCTGTGGGATAGCTTAGTGGGAAACTGTTTATGTTGTCATATTATGGGTACTTGCTTTGATCCTAGCAAAAGCAGTGTATTCTGTTGCTAGGCAGAACAAGTGTGATTAAGTCCCTTGGTTTTTAACTAAGGTGTGTCATTGGAGGCTAAAGCACTATATCTATGATTATTGATTGGTACCAATGTTGAATGCAAATCCTGTGTGTATTGTAGTACTAACTGAAGCTCTGAGCCTGTACAGCAAAGTATGGTGTATGTCCTCGTTGCTTGCATCCACTGTTTTGTGTAGTCCCTGTATTCATCACAGATTACATTTCTCAAGATTAAGGTTGTGTAAGTGCTGACACACAGTGCTGTATAGTACACACTGAAAGCTTATCTGGATTGTCATACCTTTGTGTCCTGTAATTATGTCTGATGTGTGTGTGGGTATGTCTGTAACATGTCCTTTGACATATGTGTGGTAATGCATATAACTGCATATCTAGCAAAATTCATAGTGTACTACAGCAGTATGTGACCTATATTCCCAATGGTGCACATATTTTGGCAACGGGTTTGGCATGAACTAGTGTGGTATAATAGTAATACATCTACTGGACTTTACACTGATTGTGATGGATGATATATTTCTTTACACATCAGCTTGATGTATATCTACTGTGGCTGGGTGGTGCATCATGTTGCATACAGTGTGCCAGGTACTCTTGCATAGTCTTACATGGTTCATTAGATAGAGAGTGAGCAAGGCACTTTCAAGCAGTTGTGGGGTGAGCAGTGATAAGTGGCAGTTAAAGTGTTTCACTCTCGGTTACCTTATAGGTTGCTATATATGGCAGTTCAGTGATATCTGTACTGTATAATGTTAAATGTGCCATATGACTTGCTCAGACATATTTTTGTATTTATGTCTTCCAGGGATCATGGCCCACCACAGGAACCCGAGTTACAATAGTGCTGAAGATGATATCATTACTAGCAGTATGATTCAGCACTACTGTCTCATGTTCTCATGAACCAGCCAGGACCAGCAGGTGTATACTTCAATGTGGCAAGATGTTGTCCGCAGGGTCAATGAGGTAGGCCTGCATAACCGGACATATGAGCAGGTACGTCACCACTGCAGTGATCTTTTCAGACATGTCTGTCAGTGTGCCACTGATGTGTGTAGATAACAGCTTGCAACATACCATAGTGGAGAAGCTGCTCATGGGCCTGGTGGCACCTGCCCAACAACAACAGCAGCAGACATACACCATGATGGAGGTTGGAGCCATCCAGCAAGCACACATGGAGCATGCAGGTAACATGGCATATCTGTAGACTACTGTTATCTGTATTGGAAGATCATGCATATGTGAGATGTGGAGTGTGCTGTTCAAAGATGTGGAGCCTGTTATTGTGCAATACTGATCATTTGGAACATAATCTGTAGCCCTGTGAATGTAAACTGTTGTTGTACTGTAAGATTGCAAACACACAGTAGCAATGCCACAGTTGTGGCCACTGACAAACTGTCTCATCTCTATGTAGGTCCTTCTGGGGTGACATCAAGGCAGCGAACAGATGCTGGTGAGTGTCTTCTACATTTATTATTGTAAATAAAAAGTGCATGTCATAGTTAAGGTGTAGGCCATGTACACATGTAACACACCTACCCATAATGCATGCTGTGCATGTTTGGTGTAAGAGCACGCACATCTCACTAATGTGATTAGCTGTCTCAAACACATGCAATACCCAGACCATCTCAAACAAATGCGGCTAGACTGTAGTGACCATTGGATAGGCACAGTTGATACTTAACATGCACATCACATACACATCTATGCCATACACAGAACATTTTAACATGCTGCACATAAAGGATTCCCAAACCCTCTGTAAAGACACACTCCAGTATCCAAAATCTCATCCACACATTACACATAATATACCTGAGGGGTAGAGGCCTATCCTGGGGCATTTAAACACTCTGCAACACACTACACATTAATGTCAGGGAATGCTCCTTATTGGCCTCCTTACAAACTCACGTAACAATTGGTTGTGAAATGATGAATTTAGCCAAGGTAGTACAGTTCCAGCACTGCATGATTAGTGCTGGTTTGTGAAACATTTGTAGTCTTGAGTGACCACCTGATGCTTCATGATGATGGCCTATGATACTATACTTCATCCAGTTATTGTAACCACAGTACTACACATAGCTGTCATTGCTACTCACCACAATGATGCGTGTGTGCACACATATGCACCTCTAAACAGTATACATACCAATCAGCATTTGCACAACTGACACATATATGTCTTGTGATGCTATTGAGTGGCTAGGTCATATGACACATATTGGTTATGTGTAGTGTTTAAATATGCAGTTGTGTTTTAGCATGCCAAGTCATGGATGAGACTGGCATGTCCCCAATATGATCTGCACTCACCATAAGTAACATACATTGCGCATGTGGCCGAATGGTATTCCATCAATTATCCATGCACCACTGATGATGTTGTGTGAATACTCATCATGCATGTGCTAAAATTTGTCCACAATTATTTGCTAAAGCCACAGAGGCTGTAATCAGCATTGGATACCTATCTGACACACAGATACACATCCAGCAATGGTATGTACACCTGTGAGTTATGGTGCATAGTACATCACAGGGTTATGAACACCTGCACAGCAATGTTGTGTCCATGTATGCATTGTGTTCCAGGGGGAAGGCCATCACCTAATAACAAAACACATGCATCAAAGCCATGTATACTGTTAGTAACAAGGACTGACTACACTTGCACTGCATACTGTTGAGTAACACATGTCCTGCATGCTGACATGTGTGATATGACTGTTTTGCTTGTGATACTGTACCCCACCATCACCTGCTATTGTGTATGTTTTGTGATTGCTGGTGTTGTGTGTGTCTGCTTTCGGGAGGAGTGTAGTTTTGTGTGTGTGCATGTGTGCATGTGAGCATGTGTGCATGTGCGCATGTGTGCATGTGTACATGTGGTCTGAAGTCATGTTCAGGTCTTAAAGTGTGTTTCCTGTTTTCCTCCCACAGGTGATGAGGTGGGGCTGGTTCAGTACAGCAGGGAACCTGATGTCACTGAGACAGACAGTGATGATGAGGATAGGTGTGTTGAGACACAGACAGGTTTGTCAGGGTCTGTTGTTAGGCCACCAACTGACAGTGCCCAAGTCTCCACCCCATCCATGCCCACAGTCATACTGCATGTACATTCATCATCACCATTGCTGTTAGCTGAGGAACAGTGTATGGTTGGCACTGGCCAGGACAGTGTGGTATCTATGGCACAAGTATCAGGACACAGCAGCCGTAGCCAAGGTCTGGAACAGTACCACATAGGCAGATGCCCAGGGGTTCTCATCAGAGCACTGCTGTTCATCATGCCCCTGGCAGACGTGCCATACCTCTTTCTACCACTCTCATGTTCCAGGCTGTCATGGAGGCAAAGACATGAATGGAGCAGTACACCAGACAGGGGCTAAGGGCACAGAGGGCTCATTACACCTCTGTAAATGACAGTATCCATGACCTAGCAGGTGCCATACCAAACTACACTGAGGTTATTGATAGACGTTGGGGTGAGAAATCGGATGTCCTCCACAATGTCATGTCCATGTGTCAGAACAGTGTGGGATGGTTGAGACATGGACGTGGACGTATGCCAGCAACATCACGAGCTGGAGGCCACAGTGGATGTCCAGCAAGTCACAGCCGCTCCCGTAGTGCCAGTACCAGCCCCAGCAATGTTGTGGGGGCTGTCCATAGACCATTCTAGCAGACCACATGCACGTAGCTCTGCCCAGTCCCAGCAGAGACCTGGATCCAGTGGACATATGTCAACCTCTTTGGATAGTACTCAATCTCGATTAGTACCTGATACTGTCTGTAGCACCCCTGCCAGGCACAGGTTCCGTATCCGAGGCCAGAGATGGTGATCTGTAAAGCCTGCCAGGTACAGTCTGTAGCTGTCTCACAAATCCCCGTATATGGCAGCCACATGGTGGAACTGTGTGCATGCAGACACACACACATAAACCAGAAACCTATGGCAAACCCATACCCGCACACATGACATCAACATTGGCCCATAACAGTACTCATGGCCCTCACACACACACACACACTCACACACACATGTCGATTGTATGGCTCAGTGTAGGCCTCTGGCAAACCAACAACACACCTCTGTGCATATGATGAAACCTGTGCCACCTCCTGTCATCTGTAACATTGATGCAGGAACAGGCTAACATGGTGCTGATGCACAGGGTGATTTTAATAAAGTATAGCAATGGTTGGATGTGTAGCATGTTGTCCGCAGTAAAGTGTAATGATATCCTTGAAGGTGTAGCTGAGCAGGCATGATGCATTAAAGCTGTAATTAGCAATGTTGTATTGTTTTCACCAGTGTTTATTCCAATTGTGTTTTGTTTGCCCATGTGCTACTTGGCTGATGTGTGTAGTTGTGTCAGTATGCATTATACAGTGGACAGTAAGTGTGGAGTGTGTGCAACACAGGTTTGCAGGTGTCCATTTGTGAACATGGTGGAGGTGCACTGTCTGCATGTACGTGCATACTGGACACATGGGCAGGGTGACATGCCCTGTATTAGCCAGTGTTAACACTCCATAGTTTCTATTGGTGGCCAGTATGCATTGTACTACACACATTGTGGAACTTGAGTACGCATGTATGTGTATGACATGGGTTGACACTGTGCTGTGCATGATGCTGTTGTTGCTACCTGTCATAGGTTTGCATTACTAAGGTTAACACTTTCCCAGCTGCATAATCCTTTAGTAATCCACACTGTTCACCTACAGGTTTGCATGGACCGTGCTATCACAAACACACAAAATTCTCACTTATACAGTAAAAGTGCATTAGTCTCATGGACCCCTGCCATAAACTAAATATATAATAGAAGGTGTGAAGTTGTACCAAAAAAGAGTTACATACTAATAAGGGATAACCTCTCTGGTCAGTATCATTGGGAAAATACAAGCCCTCATTAAACATACAAGGCAAGCTTCAAAATACAAAATGGCAAGGGTTCCAAAGACAACACTAAAGCTTTCTTCAGTGTTGTTTATAATCTACAGGGGAAATCTCAGATCGGGTCACAGTTAATGTAAATGGTCACAAAGTATACTTATCTGACTGACATTACCAATTTCTTGTCAGACAGTTTGAATGCGGATTTCACCACCCTGTCGTTACACAAGGGCCACATTTCCAGACCTGAAGAATGTAAAACCTGATGATTCACAGACACTCTAGTTAAAACATCTCTTTACCAAAGTCCAAACCACTGTGGCAATGGTACTGGACAGTGTCCCTGGCTGTGTCATACACAAGCTGACATATGGAGTCACCACTCACCTAAACACTCTGTCCAGATGCAGCCTCTATACAGGTTACATACTTGTGGAATGACACACGGTAATGGTGTTCACAGTCCACAAGAGTTGAGCTACAATGTCTTCTTCTTCTTCTTCTCCTTTCAGATGCTCCCGTTAGGGGTCGCCACAATAGATCATCTGTTTCCATTTCTTCCTGCCCTCTGCATCTTGCGCTGTCACACCATCCACCTGCATGTCCTATCTCAACACAGCCATAAATCTCATCTTAGGCATTCCTCTTTTCCTGTCGGCTTCATCCTTAGCATCTTTTTCACAATATACTCTGCATCCCTCCACAGCACATGTACAAACTAACTTAATCCTGCCTATCTGGCTTGGTCTACTAACCTTCAAACCTGGGCTGACCCTCTAATATACTTATTCCTAATGCTGTCCACCCTCGTCACACCCAGTGCAAATGTTAACATAAATTGATTAAGGGTAGAACTACAACAGATCCTGGAAACTCTCACCCTATAAGCCAAACAAATGTTATTTGGAAGGCTATGGAGCACAGCATTATGGAACTCATTAGCAGGGACATTATGAACCTGCAAACACTGCACCATACCCACTTAGGTGCTCTAAAGGCCAGATCATGGCTCCTACACCTAGTAGACTTCAAGCCAGTTAACAAGGCTATAGATGAGGGAGGGGAGGTCCACACAGCCAAGCTATAGCTCACCAGCAATTCATACGCATCCCACATTCTGGTATTATACATAACCTCAACAGACTGACCATAAACGATTGTTAGGTGATGGATTGACAACTGATGCACAGATGTAGGACACACAGTAACATTTGCAGCCTCCATGTACAATTCTATACCAGTAACAAGTGGTATTCACCTGCACTCAGTCCTGGGACCACTCCTGTTTGGCATATAGCTTTCTTAGGTACAAGCAAACACAGTAGGGATATGTTGCTCATATTTGATGAAAATGCATACTGTGGGCTATACTTTATTCTCCAGATGACACACACATCCTCCAAAAGTGTATCATAGAGACAGATACCTGGTGTCAAACTCATGCTGTAAAGCTATAAGCCAAAGAAAGCATAGTTATCCACTTTTAGAAAACAAAGTATCCCCAGAGTACCACATAGGTAGTAGCCCACAAAATGTAGAACAGGTACTAATGTATACATAGAGCCATGTGTTTAGTCATCTCTCCTTTGATAATCACATTACCAAAGGACTTTGGAAATCCCTCTGTGGAGCACATAAGCAATAAAGGGTTTGCATGCAGATCCACAGAGGTTGTTGCACACCTATAATGATTAGTAATCTTTGCCAGACTTTGCTTGCTTTGGAACAGGATTCAAATATACCTCAAGCATAAACCCTCACTCACACTCTTCAATAGAAACTGTGATGAGTGGGTGTGAAACAGAAGATGTAGCCCAGGGATCACTACAGTGGTTAAGCTTGTCACAAGCATACAGAAGTGACCTAAGGTCTGGAAATCACCAGCACCCTCTAGCAAAGATAACAGATGCTTTCATGGAGAAAGCAGAGTACCCACCTATGAAATAATTGAGGCCACATGTATGTATATGGCTTTGCCCCACAGCTACCTTACATGTGTAATGCACATACAGTTGTCATTGTGATATGTCATACACTAGAAAAATCAAAACCCACTCCACATTGACCAACAGTGTCACACACACACAGTCAGCAAGTGCGAGATTAAAACTCCTTCTTAACGACATTATGATACTACATCAGTATGCATTTACACAACGTGCTATACACATTACTGGGAGTTCACTTTTCCACAGGTATATTTGTAGGATGGTGACATCATCAGACTTGTCAAATATGAGTATATCACTTTTAAGGGGTGTGAGTAGTCTCCAAAAAGGTTACTCCTCCCCAGGGAAACACACAGTTGGTAAGTGCAGGATTTAAACCCCCCTACCTAACTACATTATGGTACTACAGCAGTACGCATTCACACGAAATGCTATATACATTACTGGGAATTCACCTTTCCACGGGTATATTTGTTGGATGGTGACACTACCAATTGGCAGCCAATATCCTAATAAAAGAAATTACTGTGTTGGATGAAAAAATAAAAGGTGACTTGGACTTTAACCGGTACAAATATGAATATGATAGATGCTTTTCTAGCATTAATTCATACTTGGTTAAATTGAAGAGCACTAAAGTGAAGAAGCTAAATAGAGACAGGGAAGCGTACAAATCAGGAATAGCATATCCTAAACCTCCTGTCTCCCAAACTAGAATATCAGACCAACAGAAGGAACCAGTTAATAGAAGAGATTACCAGCCAGGCATCCAAATGGATCATAACAACGGAGCTCATGGCAGCCATCAGGAAAGCCAACGTAATGAACATTCTGAGGGAGGTAACAACAATCAACCATCTAACAGAGGCAGTGAAAACGACCACCAATCATGGTGGAAAGGAGTAAAATTTAATCAAAATTTTCGGAAACAAGTCTCAGGATACAATCTGAGGCAAGGTCTACCACATGTCTCATACAAGACACCTGTGCAGATGTACCAGTAGATGAAACAACGGAGTACAGACCTGAAGCAGTGAGATTCATTTATAATTCTAAAGGTGACTTTAAAATTTTTAATTTTTCTTCATTAATTATTGACACCTTGTTGGCAGACTTATTAGCAAAAGGACAAACTTTTGTACCATCGAGAAGAGCGTCTGTTGCTGAAACAATTCTGGACCTGAAGTTGTTTACTAGAAAACTTAATCTTGGCTATATTTTTGGCTCAAATAATCCAACAAATGATCCATTTCATGTTTCCAGTACATATTGTCCACCAATGCACCATACTTTGGGTTTGTTTGAACGTGTTTGTGAGCTAGATTTGTTTCAACTTCTGTCACAAAGACAAACTAGGAATAATATATATAATATCTCTAGTGAAGAAAAATAGGCCCTACTCCTTGTCAGGGAGGCACTTGTTAGAGTTATGCAACCAGACAAGGGGGGTGGATTAGTCATCATGGACGTTGATGACTATATGTTAAGAATGGAAAAAATAGTCACATCCATAACTTATGAGGAAGTATCAAGAAATCAATTAAATATAGCATATAGTAGAATCTGTTCCCATCTTGAAGAACTGTTTATTGAAGCCAGAATAGACTTGAATACATATATTTTTTTTAATCTGCTTTCACCTAGGCTCCCAATATTATTTGGGATACCTAAGATACATAAATCCATTGAAGACCCCCCCCCATGAGACCATTGGTAGATGCTAGGAATAGTATAACATACCCCCTAGCGAAATTCATAGATTTTTACCTTAAAAAATATGTACAACAGCAGACCCAAATATGTAAGGATTCTTGGTCATTTCTAGCAAATATGCAAAAAATAGGCTTTAGAAATGACCTTAACTTCCTTACAATTGATGTCAAGGATTTATATACTTCCATTCCACAGGATGAAGGAATAGAATGGATTAGGTTACTGTTGGGTGAATTGGGGGCCCCACCCCCCCAAATCACTTTACTATGTGAACTTTTGGACATAGTGTTAACTAACAACTATCTTACACTGAACAACAAGTTGTATATACAGAAAACAGGGGTGGCAATGGGGTCCCCCTGTGGAGCCAGTGTTGCTAACTTAGCGATGGCATATTGGGAGAGGGAGTATATTTTAATGAAACCTGACATCCAAGAGAAAATATCCTTTTACACACACTTCTTGGATGACATATTTATGTTAGTGGATGGTGAAGAACAGGAGGCATCCAAGTTAGTAACTTATTTGAATAACACTACTAATTTCTTAAAATTTACACGTGTTTGAAAAGGAAAGAATAGCATACCTAGATGTAGACCTTAGTAAAGACCACATAAACAAATGTTATATTGCAAAGATCTATAGAAAAGAGACCTACTCCAATGCTTACTTCACTTTACTAGCAACCATCGACTCTACCAGAAACGATCAGTGGTTAAGGGTCAACTGGTCAGGGCAGCCCGTATGGTGACCACTGATGTGGACTTCAACATGGAGTGTAGTAGGTTGGAAGATATGTTTGTTAAGAGAGGTTATCCATCCACCTTAGTATTAGACCTTATAAGTGAAGTGAAAGAAAAGAGAATAAGAGGGGGTTACCAACCTATTTTGGGAGGCTCAGTAGGAGCAGATAGCCTCTACAGTTATTCTACTGAGGTTCAACCTAGCGTTAATGTGGAGAGGGATACTCATTCATCAAATTTCATAACTACTTTTAGTATGGATGGATATGGAATTAGGTCTATTATTTATAAAAATTGGGAACTAGTAAAATCTGACTACAGCCTGTCCTCTATATGGAGAGATGTACCCAGGGTCACCTTTAGAAGAGGTGCCAATTTAAAAAGTATACTACAAAGAAGCTGGAAACCTTTAAATCCAACGAGTAGAAATGGAATGTGGAAATGTAACGTGTTCATATTGTCCACAGGTAGATGCTGGCCAAAATTTTACAATTAGGGATGTCAGTTATAAAATTAATAAGAAGTTCGACTGTAATTCAAAGGGAGTGGTCTATCTCACTCAGTGTAATACCTGTCCTGCCTTTTATATAGGCAAATGGACAGGAAACTGAGGGAGAGAATCTATGAACGCTTATACAGTATTAGAATGTTAAAAAAGGAAAATGCATTGGCCAGACATGTGAAAAGTTTCCCACAGCATTCCTTTAAATTTAAAGCCATAGATGATCAAATTTGTGACTTGAGGGGCGGTCCAACTTCTTTATTGTTGGAGAAAAGGGAGTTGTTATGGCAACTCCAAACTAGAGCCTGTTGCCATCCAGGCTTGAATGAAATTTATTCTGTTTCTCGTATACTGAAGCTCAAAAGCCTCATGAGGTAAATCACTGTGTTCCTTTACTTTTATTTATAATATTATATATTTTTTTATTACTATTTTAGGAAAAATGTTCACTAATTCATATATATACACAACAGCATGGCCTCATAGACCAGGTCATTTTGCATATGGTTGGGCATGGCTTCCACCCCCCCCCCCCCCCACACTCATAAAATTTCCTTTTGGAAGTTTATTTGTGTGATATAACATGTTAAACCATTGCAGCTTGTATAGGTATATACCAACAAACAACACTAGGTGGTGTTTTAGGGTAACTACACAAGCAAAGAGCAATGGAGGCTTGAATAAGATGAACTAGCAGACAATTTTGGAAATTGTTTAAAGGATGGAGTAACAGTGGAGCTTTATTGGGCGCTTAGTGATTCATCTTCACCACACTGGGGTCTTTAATGTGGCAACAAGAGCGAGGCGAAATACCTTGAACAACTTTGGGTCACATTAATATGTAGCAACATAAGGTGAGTTCTGGAAATATAAACATACAGATTTAAATGCAGACATGAGTCATGGAACCTTTATGTATCAGTAGCTGTATGAGCGATGTTTCTCAGTATTCATACAAATAGGAGAAGTTGCTTAGGGTAACTTTATAAGTAAGGATTGCTGAAGAGCCATTTTAGGTGAAGAAGTAAGTTTAGTCAACATGTCAGGAATAAGTGAAAAAAGGAGGTAAACAAACACACAGTCAGGCAATGTGTGTTGTTTTTGCACTTTTTGTATGTTTGAACGGCACTGCTGGTAACTTGTCAATATAGAAGGGAATATTTATTTCTTTTGTTTTTTGTTTTTACTATTTTTCATTTCTTACTTTCATGTTTTACTTGTTTACAAGTCAAATACTATTGAAAGTACAACATGTGCTGTGTCTTTTATTCTTGGGGGGTTGGCCTTTTTAAATCCCGTTACAGGGAACTAATCATTTTAATTGAAATGTGATTTCAACTGTAATTGAAATGTGATTTTATTTTAAAAAGTGGAGATTTGTTGATTCTTGTTGTTTGTCTGAAGAAGTCCTGCTAGGAGCAGGACGAAAAGCGGAAATTAAAACTGAAGGCTTTACCTTTTAAAACTTTTATGTTTTGCTTGGTCCATTGAAGGTGGATATCGATACCATTTGGATTGTTTTAATAGAAGTGGTGCAGTGAGGGTGTCTTCATTTGTCTCAGTTCTTTTTTTAGACATCATCAGACTTGACAAAGAAGAGTATACCACTTTTAAGGGGTATGAGTAGTCTCCAAAAAAGGTTTCACTTCTTCAGGGAGGCACACACAACATTGGCAAGTGTAGGAATCAAACCCCTACCTAATTATAATAGGATACTACAGCTGTACGCATTTACAATATGTGCTATACACATTTCTGGGATTTCATTTTTCCACAGGTATATTTGTAGGATGGTGACATCATCAGACTTGACAAAGATGAGTATACCACTTTTAAGGGGTGTGAGTAGTCTTCAAAAAGGTTGCTCTCTCCCCAGGGAGAGACAGACACACACACACACTTGGCAAGTGTGGGGTTCTTAATCCAAACTAATTACGTCTTTACACTTCAGCAAACAATATGGAGTTACAGGGTGCAATACAGACATTACTTGCTGACAGTTTGCCCAAAGGTTTTTTCACATTTGCTAACCTCAGCAGGCTTATCATACTAGGTGTATTGTGAGTGTATTGTGTGTATAGGCCATGACCATATCATATATGGGTTGATGCACCACATGCTGGCACACACAGGGTCAAACCGGTGGCTAAGCTCTGTCAACCCAATACTGGACAATACAGTCAAGAGGAGTAGGGTCATACAACCACAACACCAACAGTCTCACATAGACCTACAATATAAGCACCAGCAAAACACACACATAAATACATATTACCATACTCTGAGAATACAAATATTAATCTGAAAAAGAGAGAGTGTCCTCCTAAGCAGACAAGCAAGCAACATACACCTCCAAGCACACGCCAGAAAATGCATAATACACCAAAGCAGTGTGCCTCACAACAGGCCCTAAGGCAAAACAACATACCCAACACACTAGTAATAGGTGACTCCATAGTCAGGCACACAGATGTTCCACTCACTCGGCTGGACAAGGGGAAGGTTACTGTCAGTTGTCTGTCAGGTGCTATGATCCGCCACATAACACAAGCACTTACATCACTCTAGAACAGGTACATATATGACGTGTTCTTTGTACATGTCAGTGTAAATGATCTGAGACATATCTACCAGGACAACATGACAAGAGATATATAGTAGCTCTATGATCATGTAGCCCAGGCTGGTATGACCCTGACCTTGAGTTGCATCTTACCTGCACCTACATGATACTGCAATATAACAGAAAGATGATAAACTTCATCAATTGGCTGAGCTTCTGGTGTCATTCAAAGGGGATCCAGTCTCTGTCTGCCTGTGATGACATGATAGACAAGCCTTGTTGCTTCGCTAGAGATGGTTTGCCCCTGTCACCCATATGCTTCTGAATACTGGCCAAGGCTCTTGCTGTTCCCACATTACCTTTTTTTAGGCAAGGCTCAAAGATTCATAGGTTCATAGGTAGGTACTAGGCTATTGGCCCTGGGGCCTATACAAGCCCAGCCAAATAGGTACCCTGGCTTTTGCCACCCAAGAAATGTATTTACCTGTGCCACTGTCGAGCAGAGACACAGAAGTGATCCCTGGGGTGAATTTCCTATTTCCCATCCAATCATCTAGATTTTTCTTAAAGAGTGCTAATGAGGAGCTTTGTTTGATATAGATAGGTAGTTTATTCTGGAGTATGGGAAGTCTCTGGGACAGGAATCTATCCTGCCGGCATGCTCTGTTTATTGTGGTTACAAGGTTTAGGTCCCTAGAGCGTGTAGCTTGGAGGGTTGGGATTTCTTTAAGTAGAGCATGTCCAACAGCTCTGGGTTTGACATAGCTTTGTATGTTAGGCAGAGAACACCTCTGAGTAGGCGATATGCGATGGAGTAAAGCTGAAGTTTTTTGAGACGGTTTGTGTAGGGCATGTGTTTGAAGCCAGTAATCCTCTTTGTGAGGTATTTCTGCAGCCTTTCCAGTTGTTGTAGATGTCTTGTGAGGTACATATCAAAAGGGCCGTTGTACTCTATAATGGATCTAATGAGAGATGTGTAGAGGGGAACAATGACCTCTTTTTTTCTGCATGAGAAACCTTTTGTGATGAAGTGTGCCACGTAGAAGGATTTCCTGACTACTGTGGTGATGTGATTATCAAAGGAGAGACTACTGTCCACCTGTGTCCCAAGGTCTCTTATCAAACTTTTGGTGTTAAGTATACTACCGCCTATGTTGTAGTTCATGGGTACAGAGTTTTTACCAAAAGGGATGACAATGCTCTTTTTGGCATTGAGCTTGAGGCCATGACTTTGACACCAGGCATCTGTCTCAGTGAGGCCCTTTTGTAGGATGTCCACATCATTAGTAGTTTCGATTATGGCTCCTACTGCGAACTTCATTAGCCAAAGACCTTCTGTGTTAGCCTGTACTTCAGGGAAGTAGATATCAAACAGGACAGGACCCAGGACTGAACCCTGTGGTACTCCACTTGCCACTGGTCTGAAGTCGGATTTGGAGTCTGCTACTTTCACAGTGTGGGTTCTGTCAGTGAGCCATTTGGCAACCCATCTTGTGACATAGGGATTTATACATAGTTTAGTGAGTTTATCTATAATTCCAGAGTGGGAGGATGGTGTCAAAAGCCTTGGCAAGATCTAGATAGGCTGTGTGAACCACCTTACCCTTGTCTACGGCTTTGGTGACTGCTTCAAAGAAGTCTATCAGGATTAGGAGACATGATCTGCCTTTTACAAACCCAAACTGGTTGGGGTCCAGAGTTTGGAGATTACCAATGTCTTTCTTTATAAGTTCCATGAAGATACATTCCATAGACTTGCAGACCAGGCTCATCAGGCTAATGGGGCTCTAGTTCCCGGGGTCCATGTGGCTCCCCCATTCTGTAGTGGGATAACCATCACTGTGCACCATTCAGCAGGCACAAAGCCTGAGGTAAGGCTATGATTGAACATGGTACTTAGGTGTGGTGCCTGTTCATTCTGTAGTTCATGTAGAGCGCAGCCTGGGATGTTGTCTGGTCCCATGGATGCTGTGTTCCTGGCTTTGGAGAGTGTGTTTTTTACCTGTGCAGCTGTGATTACAGGAAATTTGCATTCTTCCAGTATAGAGATGGGCTCTTTAATGGGTGAGAGGGGGGTGTAAAGTTAGCACTGAACCTATCTGCCAGGATGTTGGCAATACCAGTTGGGTCTGTATATTTAGTGCCATTGTGCTGTAACTCAGAGCAGATCTGAGTGTTGCCATTGAGATTCTTGACATAGCTATAGAATGCTTTGTGGTTGTCTTTAGAATCAGTGGTGATTTTGTTATCTAACTAGCTTTGGAGGATTATATCAGGGATCACAGCTTCTTACTGAGGCTGACCAGGGATCTCCTCCACTCATGGCATTTTACTCTCTTTTGCAACAGTTTCTTCCTTTTGTTGTACAGTTTGTTTATGGCAGGGGACCACCAGATTGGCTTCCTGTTTTGGCGGATAGCGTCTTGGTTCTGTTTGGGAGAACACAATCCATGCACTTAAGTGCTTATAAAGTGCAATTGTGTAGGATTCAGTAGTTGGAACTCTATTGTCCACCTTCATGGGTATCATGAAGTTCACCACTTCTGTCTTAAGAAACATGAAGTTGGCTTTGGAGAAATGTTTTAACATTGTTTCCTTAATGGGGGGTGGGGGCAGAATGTGGATATGTAGGGTAATTAGCTTATGGTCGGATCGGACCAATGAGGCATTGACTTCAGGTGTGGAACACCAATCACTCAGGACAAACCAAACCCTGCAACCAACACAAATAACCACAAAGTGAGCTAAATGCTACTCATTGCCAGAAGTCTCAGTCTCCAAATGCACACACTCCAGGCACTTCTCAGTATGGAGAATATTGATATCTCTGCAGTAACAGAAACCTAGTTCAAGGCTCCAGAGAGCACACCAGTACTACCAGGATGCTACTCATTCCATACCTTCCAGCATCAGAACCTGGATCATAGCACATAGGGTGGGGTTGTATCCATATTCATCAAGGATACCTACACCTCTCTCTACATCCTCTCTACAGGATATGTACCCATAGAATGTTGCACAGCAATGTTCTTCCCACTCCACAGGGGTGGGGCCACAAAAGACCCTTGGCATTCACGCTCTATGAGCCTGACAAGTCTGATCTGCAAGGCAATGGAGCCAGTCATAATGGAAGTCAACAATAAAGACATTGGGAACCTTCACACAGTTGAGCGCACCCAGTTTGACTTCATCAAATGCAGATCACGCCTCCTGAACTGAGTGGAGTTTTTTGAGACAGTTACCCAGGCTACAGATGATTGAAAGGAACTCCACTCAGCCTACCTATACCTCGCTAAGGCCTTTGACACCATTCCCCAGTCAGGTATCATAGATGAACTCCCCAACCTGGGCATAAATCCATACATCACAAGATGGATTGCAAACTGGCTCACAGTTAGATCCCACAAATTAAGAGTTGCTGGCTACATTTCAGACTCTAAACCGGTAACAACTGGTGTCCTCCAGGGTTCAGTCCTGGGGCCCCTCCTGTTTGGTATATACTTCTCAGAAGTACATGCCAACACAGGAGGGTTGTGGTTGACTATGTTTGCTGGGAACTGTAAAGTGTTTGCCATAATAGATTCCCCGGATGACACAAATATTCTCCAGAAGGAACTCTATGAGACAGATGTGTGGTGTCAGAATCATGGCCTCAAGCTCAATGTGAAAGAATGCATAGTAATCCCCTTTGGGGAAAACAAAGTGCCCACAGACTACCACATAGGTGTTACCCCCTAAAAACTGACAAGGTAATAAGGGATCTGGGGACACATGTAGACAGTCATCTTTCCTTTGACAACCATGTTGCCAAAGTGATTAGGAAATCCTATGTGGCCCACCTAATCAACAAAGGGTTTGCATCAGGATCAAAAGAGGTAGTGGTGGCCCTCTACTCTTAAGTCATACTCTTAAGTGTTAGCACTTGCTCCTAAAGTACTTTTTTACTTGATATAGCACTTTTATTATACATAGTACCCCACCAGCCAAAAACCCCTTTCGATCACCCACATCCCCCGGAGTCTTTTAAAGTCCTTGTCTATTCCTTCTAGCATGTTGAGGGATCAGTTGCTAGTGTCCTCTCCTGCTCAGCTGGTGAATCTGGGAATATTGAGGCAATGTTACAATTGTCTCATGTACACGGACAACCCTCTCCTTCTCCCACAAAACACAAATACATGCGAGAGATGCAACTATATAGCCAAACTGGAGGCTGAGCTCTCTCAACATAGGACTGGTAAGACCAGACAGGAGGAGAAGGTAACCTCACACACCACAAACCCAGTCTCACGTAGTACTATCACAACTTCAAATCATACACATAAATACACAAAGACATATTCGGAGGCTCTGATCAAAAATCTACCAAAAGAGCAGAGGCCACCAAAGCAGACACCCAAGCAACTGCCACCTCAGGACACAACACATGCAACACATAGACCACATAGTCAGTGTGCCAAACAGTCACAGCCCTTAAGGCCAAACACAATGCCAGACACACTCGTCATTGGTGACACCATAGTCAGACACACTGACGTCCCGCTCACCAGATTGAACAAGGAAAAGGTCACAGTAAGCTGCCTGTCGGGCGCTAGAATCCGCCACATAACGCAAGCACTCAGGTCTCTCAATAGCAGGTACAAGTACGACTCTGTCATTGTCCATGCTGGTGTGAACGACCTGAGACGTACCTCCTTGGACTACATGAAAAGAGACATAGAGGAGCTCTCTGATTATGTAGCCCAGGCAGGTATGACCCTGACCTTGAGCAGTATCCTACCTTCACCAAGAATGATGCCACAATACAGAGACAAGATGATCAGCTTTAATAATTGGCTTAAACTCTGGTGTCATTCAAAGGGGATCCAATGTCTGTCTGCCTGGGATGACATGCTGGACAAGCCACGCTGCTTCGCAAGGGACGGCTTGCACCTGTCACCCCTGGGCTTCCGGATATTGGCAAAGGCTCTTGCCACCCCCATAGTGCCTTTTTTAGGCAAGGCTTAAATTCTAAACCTACCACCCTAGAACACAAAAAAGGAAAAAAAACTAAGGGTAATGCTGCTCAATGCCAGAAGTCTCAACCTCAAGATGCACACACTCGAGGCCCTTCTCAGTATGGAGAACATCGATGTCTGTGCTGTGACTGAAACCTGGTTCAAGGCTCCCGAGAGCACCCCAGCACTATCAGGCTTTAACTCATATCATACGTTCCGGCCCCAAAATCTGGACAACACCAAGAAAGGAGGGGGGGTGTCTATATTCATCAAGAACACCCACACCTCAAGGTTGGTGGCAACGCACGATGCATCGGAGACCATCCATGTGCAATTAACCATAGGCAAGACTGCTCTGCAATTTGTAGCATGTTACAGGCCACCCTCTCAATCTCAGGAACCTCACATAGCTTTCCTGAAAACACTGGAGGGGATAAATGTATCTCCAAACACCATCATACTAGGTGATTTCAACTACCCGAATATAGACTGGGATCACTACTCAAGTCCCAACACTCTAGCCCAAAGGTTCCTAGAGTTCATAAACTCAAATGCCATGGAACAACTAGTCACCATCCCCACAAGAGGAGATAACATACTAGATCTCATCATCACGAAAATGGGGTCACAATGTTCAACACCGGAGGTATACCCTTCACTGGTGAGATCAGACCATAAACTAATCTCACTGGAAGTCCACATCCCGCCCCCACCTGAGATAAAAAAGACCACAGTGAAGAACTTCTCAAAAGCCGACTTCACACTTCTAAAGGCTAGTGTGGTCTCTTTTAATGCCCCCAAGACTGCGGAAACCATTACTCAAGCCGCTGAATCACTTACAAATGCCTTCTACCAGCACCTACAGGACTGCATGGATCAGGCAATCCCAAACAAAACAAAGACTCTTTGTACCAAAGGCAAGCGTCCAGTTTGTTGGACCCCAGCCATAAACAAGCTCTACAACAAAAGGAGGAAGCTACTACAAGATAGAGCAAAATCCTTAAAAGGGAAAACACCCTTGATCATTATAAGTAAAAAACTAAGATCTCTCATAAAATCATCCAAGGCAAATTTTGAGAGAAAAGTCGCTAAGGACTCAAAGGACAATCATAAGGCCTTCTTTAGCTATGTTAGAAACCTGGGAGGAAACTCCCAGATATGCTCAGAATTAGTTCAAAATGATGTAAAAATTACTGAACCTACAGACATTGCCAACATACTGGCTGACAGGTTCAGTGCAAACTTCTCCCCCCCTCCCCCTCAGAAGGTGAGATATCTATACCAGAGAATTATAGCCCCCCAAACATCTCTAACGCTCAGGTGAGAACTGCTCTCTCCAATGCAAAAAACACAGCATCCATGGGACCAGATGGTGTCCCCGGATGTGTGCTCCACGAACTCAATGAGGAATTAAACCCACAGTTAGGGCAGCTGTTTAACCTTAGCCTCACCTCAGGATACGTGCCTAAGGAGTGGCGTACGGCAACTGTGGTCCCACTTCACAAAGGCGGTGCCTCCACCGACCTGGGAAATTACCGTCCCATCAGCTTGACAAGCTTGATCTGCAAAGCTATGGAGAGGATCATAATGGAACTCATAAATAAAGACATAGGAGACTTGCAGACTTTGGATCCGACCCAGTTAGGCTTTGTCAAGGGCAGATCATGCCTTTTAAACCTGGTTGACTTTTTTGAAACAGTCACCAAGGCCATTGATGAGGGAAAGGCAGTCCACACAGCCTACCTTGACCTGGCAAAGGCTTTTGACACAATACCCCACTCAGGTATCATTGAAAAACTCATCATCTTAAATGTAAACCCATACGTCACAAGATGGGTTGCAAATTGGCTAAGTGACAGAACCCACAGGGTCAGAGTTGCTGGCGCCATGTCAGACTCAAAGCCTGTCACAAGTGGTGTCCCACAGGGCTCAGTCCTGGGCCCTCTCCTGTTCGGCATCTACTTTTCAGAAGTACAAGCAAACACAGGAGGATTATGGCTGACAAAATTTGCAGATGACTGCAAACTGGGCGCCATAGTTGAGAACACATCTGACACCGATATCCTTCAGAAGGGTCTTATAGAAACGGAAAACTGGTGCCAGAGCCATGGCCTAAAGTTAAACGCCAAAAAATGCATAGTCATACCCTTCGGGAAAAACAAAGTTACCCTAGCTACCATATAGACGGCAACCCACTAAGCACAGAAGAGGTTATCAGGGATCTGGGTACCCAGGTTGACAGTAACCTTTCATTTGACACTCACGTTGCCAAAGTAGTTAGGAAGACCTTCTACACTGCCCACCTGATCATGAAGGGATTCACATCTAGATCAAGGGAAGTCATCGTCCCCCTGTACTCATCACTCATCAGACCAATGATTGAGTACAATGCCCCATTCGGAATGTATCTGACATGTCACCTGCAGCAACTGGAAAGGCCCCAAAAGTTCCTCACCAAAAGGATAAAGGGTCTCAAAAATATGTCCTATGCTGCCCGACTGAAGGAACTTCAGCTCTACTCAGTCGCTTACCGTCTGCTCAGAGGTGACCTGTGCCTGACATACAAGGCCATGTCCAACCCAGAATTGATGAACATGCTTCACCTCAAAAAATCTAGATCCCTCAGAACTACAAGGGCGGGAGACTTAAACCTTGACACGGTTATTAATAGGACATGCTGGAGGGACAGATTCATCACCCAGAGACTCCCTATGCTGTGGAACAAAATCCCGATACATGTGAGGCAGAGCACCTCGCTGGCTTTGTTCAAGAGAAATCTTGACCAATGGATGGGAGTTCGCAGATATACCCCAGGGATTATCTCAGTGTCACTGCTTGACAGAGGCACAGCAAAATAATGGGCATGGTATCCTCCAAACTAAAGGGGTGGCAAAAGCCACAAAACTCTGGGCTAGGCTTATAAATGCCCTTGGGCAGATAGCCTAGTATGAACCTATGAACCATCATTGAGTACAATGCACCATTTTGGATGTACTCGACTAAGCATTTCCAGCAGCTGGACAGACCACAAAGGTACCTCACCAAGAGGATGACTGGCCTCAAACAGTTGTGTTATGCAACACAACTGGTAAAACTAAATTTGTTCTCCATTGCATACCGCCTACTCAGAGGCACACTCTGCCTAACATACAGTGCCATGTCCAACACATAACTGTTGAACATGCTCCATCTAAGGGTAACAAAATTGAGTCACACTACACACTCCAGGGATATGAACCTCATCACAACAATGAATACAACATGCTGGTGGGATAGAGTACCATCCCAAACCTTGCCTTACTGTGGAACAGAGTCCCAATGTACATCAGACAGAGCCCCTCGCTGACACTCTTCAATAGGTAACTTGATGAGTGGATGGGAAACAGACAATTCACACCAGGCATCACATCAGCAGCCCCACTAGAAAATGGCTTAGGGTACTAACTATTAGAACTAGGGCTTAGGAGACTAACCAATGGGGTGGTGAAAGCTGCACAACTTGCCTAGGCTAATATATGCCTTCCTGACGATAGTCTACTACATACCTATGAACCTATGTGACAGGTACATGTCTACAGATAATAGATGTGTACTTTATTGTACAGTCATGTTGTACAGCAGGCATATGCAACACATACACTGTAATGCTTACAGATACTGGTGGCTATTATGTACAGTGGGTGAGATGTGCACCTCATGTCTTTTGTGTCATTGGGATGTGTGCTGGGTGGGACAGTCCTGGATGGCTCCCTGTCATGGTTACCCTCTTACACACATCTCTGCCTATCCATCTTTGGTTTATTATACTGTGTTTCCCCTACATATATATAGGTACATAGGTAGGTAATAGGCTATCTGCCTGAAGGCAAATATTAGTATGATTCACATATTAGGGTGTACAGCTATCACCACACATGGGGTTAGTTCCCTATGTCTCTGTGTAGTAGAGCTGTTGAAGTCATCCATGATGTGACAGTTCAGTTTCACATACACTCATCAAGGCTCCTCTGGAAGAGTGTCAGTGAGGGACTCAGCTTAATGTAGGTTGGGAGCCTGTTCCAAAGCAAGGATGTCTGTGAATTAGTAATGTATCCTTCCAACATGTTCTATTTATTGTTGTGATGATTATATCCCTAGAGCATGTGGCACAGTGAGCTTGGGTTTACTTCAGATAGAGCATGTACATCAGTTCTACATTGGACATGGACCTGTCTGTTGGTCAGAGATTGCCTGTGTAGACAGTATACAACAGAGTACAGTTTGAGTTACTTCAGTCTTGTTGCATGAGGCAACTGTTTGAGGCCAGTAATCCTCTTGTTGAGGTTCTTCAGTGGTCTTTCCAGCTGCTGAAGGTGCCTATTCAGATTCATCACAAGTGTGCCGTGGTACTCTCTGATGGGTCTGATAACTGATGAGTAGAGGGAACCTCCTTTGACCTACATGCAAAGACTTTGGCAATTTGTGGGAACACATAGCATGATTTTCTAAACACTTTTTAAATGTGGTTCTGGAAGCTTCGCTGACTATCCACATGTGTCCATAGATCCATTATTATTATCTCCATATTTAGGGTGTTGGTACCTATGTGGTATTGTATGACTGTATCTCGAGGCCAGAATTTTGACACCACATCTGTCTGACTGAGACCTTTTTTAAGGATGTCTCTGTTGTCCCAAACATCGATTATGGCAACCTTTTTGCAGTCATCCACAAACTTTGCTAACCATAGCCTTTGTGTGCTTGACTGTATTTCTGAAAAGTATGCACCAGACAGGAGGGGTCCCAGGACTGAGCTATGGGGGACAGCAGTTGTTACCAGCTAACAGTCCAACAGGGAGACCACAATTATTACCTTGTGGAATCTATCTGTGCCCCAGTTGGCAATCCATCAGATGACATACGTGTTTATGCACAGGTTGTTGATTTTGTGGATACGACATGCATGTGGGATGTTGGAAAAGGGCTTTACAAGGTCTCTGTAGGCTGTGTGGAGCTGATTTCACTGATTTATGTCCTGGGTAACTGCCTTGAAAACTGTCTAGCAGGTTTAGGGACCATGATCTACCCCTGACCAAACCAAAATGGGTAGGGTTGGGTGTTTGTAGGCTCCCAACTGCTCTGTTTATCAGTTCCATAATGATGGACTCCATGGCCTTGCAGATCAGGCTTATTAGGCTTATAAGACAATAGTTCCCATGGACTGTTGTGCACCAACATTTGTGGAGTGTGTCAAATGTTGCTGAATCCCATTCAACAGTTTCATATCCTGTACAGAGGGTGAGTCTCAACAGACTGTTCCGGTGCAGGGTCTGTTTGTTTTGGAGTTCACATATGACACAGCGAGGGACACCATGTCATCCCATAGACACCATGTTTTTAGGTTTGGATAGAGCTGTTTAACCATTTCTGGTTTTTCATAATCTCCAAGTATGGTAATGGGCCCTTTTGTCAGTGAGAGGGGGTAAATATGTATGAACCTGTCTGACAAGATGTTGGCAATGTCAGTCATGTACATGTATTCATTTACACTTTGCACTGACTCAAAACATATATGAGTTTACATTGATATTTATAACATAGCTAAAGAAAGCTTCATAGTTCTCTATGGACTCTTTGGCAATATTTTTGCCAGAACATGGCTTGGATAATGTTAGGAGTGCTCATTGTTTCTTGATGATACTGATCAGAGACTTATTGATCTTCTTTGGCTTTTCAATTTCTATGAACAACTTAAGTACTTGTACTACATAGTTTGATTATGACAGGGGTCCAATATATTATATGGGTCTGTTTTCATATCACTGTGTGTGCAAGGCAGGATTGATGAATAGTGACATGTGTCTGGAGTAAGAATTGCAACTGCCAGATATGTGTGGCCCACTGCAGTACTCAGACATGGCCTAAGTGTGTGAGCATGCTCAGTATGACCTTTCAGTATGTTGTTGACTGAAACTTGCTTTGTTTGTTTAAGTATGTGAGCATGCCTAGTATGACCTTTCAGTATGTTGTTTGCTAAATGTGTGAGCATGCCTACTATGGGCATATATATATATATATATACTATATATGTGTGTGAAAATTCAAGTTGGTTTTTACTTCAGGGCTCATCTTTGTGTTGTACATCGAAATGAAACACACTGTGTCTGCAGGGCTTCCATGAATCAATTTGCATAGACTTATCAACATTTCTGCATACAGGGGGGACAGCTATTATTTGTACATTTCTACCCTGGGGGGCACACCTGATTGTTACTGTGGGTGTACATAGGATGAGGGATACACCTGACACATATACACATTTGCTAGGCCTGCCCTGCTATGTCAGGTACTCCATTTCAGTCTGTACTGTTGCCTATCATACTGGCTTGATGCATACCACTGTACTACAGACCTTAGCTTCCAATTACACGCATATTAGTTTATGACTTCATAGCCTACCCAACCCACGTCACACAGCCTGGCCTGCTGTTATCTGTCTGCATAGGCCTGGGGGGATGTTACTCATATACCTCTGCATAAAGCATGATACAGCATTTGTTTGTGTTTGCGTTTGTCTACAATTGTCCTGCTGGCTGGAACTGTTAGGTATGTGACCCCCCCCCCCCCAACTGGTATGTGTGAGTGACTTAAGTTGTGTCTGTGCCAGTGAAATGCTGTCATGGATTAGTGGTTCAGTACTGTGACTATAGTGCACAGTATCCTGAGTTCGAGCTCTGTCACTGCTTTTTATTTTCCTGCTGGGCAGACCTGACTGGTTAAGGAACAGTAAAGCAGGTGTGATCGTGTTTACCCGACTTTGCTCGACTTTGCCCAACGTTGAGCTGGTTAGCGCGGTGCGCAGCTACATGCAATTGGATTTAAATATGCTCAATAATGGTAAAATGTGCTTAGCAGTGCTTTATATTGCTTAAAATAAGGCACTCATGCCTCAGGTGGTGCTGCAGGGCTGCCTATGTCAGATGCACATAGTACACTCCCTATACATGTTTGAAAACAGGTAGTGTCAAGTTAGGCATCCCTTTTACTGTATGTGTGAGTCAAAGAGAGGTGTCATTTCCAGGGTTCCTACTGATTCAGTGTATGTGCTATGTGTTGCCTCTTTGCCAAGGCCTTGGCATACTGAGCACGCCTCCTTCTGCCTACTGGGGCAGGCTCAGGTTGTTCCTACGAGTCATGCCATGCCTGTGCAGGCCTTGGCAATGGTGGGGGGCTGTTTGGCCCTGCCCCATGCTGTTCCTGCTGCAGCTGTTTCCGCGGGATCATATTCTGTAGCATGGGACATACCATAACAATTTGGGTACATGTAATTGGTAAGTACTGCAAGACTCCACCAGATGTGTCCAGGCACCGGAACCGTGACTTGAGCATCCCAAACACACACTCAATTATGTTTCTTGTTTGTGCCTCATTATGGAGTTCTTGTTGTGCTGTGTGTGCATTTCTGATGGGTGTCATCAGCCACGGCTCCAGTGCATATCCAGCATCTCCCACTAGGTGACCATCAGGGATATCCCCATTGGCAAATCTCTGGTACAGCTGCATCAGATGCCAAATGTGGGAATCGTGATAGCTTCCAGGGCAGCCAGCACACACATTCATTATTATACCATGGGCATCACACATGACCTGGCAGTTGATGGAGGGGAAGCCCTTACGGTTTGTTTAGACCCTACATCACTCACCGGGTGATGCTTTGATGCATATGTGCATGCAGTCTATTGCACCCACTACCTCAGGGTATTCTGCTATTCGGTGGAAAAGACCCATATTGCTGGCCAATGCCTCATGGGAATTGGGGAAATATACGTGGTCACCGACATGTGCTGACATGGCATGCAGGAACTGGTGGAGTACCCTGGATGCTGATGCCTGTGAAATCCCATCTTATCACCAGTTGGTCTTTGGAAGGTACCTGTAGCTAGTATTCTTAGGCCAACACATACCTTGGTATCCACTAGAATGGGTTCCCCTTTGTTGGTTCTGTGTGTGAGGCATGGCCATCACAGCTCAACAATTTGCTGTAGGAGGTCTCTGTCCACCTTATAGTGCTCCACTATCTCCAGCTGATGTAGCCCCTGGTAGGTTACCCTGGGTCTGTACACTTTTCTCTGTCTCCTCACTGTGGGTTGCTCAGCAGCATTCACAACATCACCACCCTCAGCACCTTGCACATGTTGGTTTATGATAGCAAGAGCAGTCCCTAACATTTTGTCTGACTTAAGCTTTTCAAGCTTTCCCTGTTTGTATACTGCAGTGTTGCAGAGTTCTTGGGAAAAAACAGGGGGAATGGTGTTTGCAGAGTTTAAAGTGCTGGGCTGGGCTGGGCTGGGCTAGTCTGCTGCCTGTGTAATTGGCTGATTCTGATATATTTCACCTGGCAGCTCTGCTAGTTCTCCTTGGTTAACTTCCTACTACTTCTTTTCTTTCCTTTTGCCATTCTGTTTCTGCCCGGGGGGAAGCGCTGTGCAAACTTGCGCAAATGCACGCACACGTGCACACACGCTGTGCGCATGTGTGCAAGGAGTTTCCTATCTTTTAACATTGTGCACGTTTGGTTTGAGGTTTTCAAATAGGACAACTGTAGGCACGGCTCTTGCAATCCTGAGCATCTCAAAGCAAACATAAGCCACTGTGCTCCAATTAGCTTACAGCCTGTCTGACACACACCCTCATGATGTCATCTATATTCTACTCTAGTACTGACCTACTCCTACTCTTACACTCTTGAGACATGGCCCACATGCTGGGGAAAATTGGGATTCACTATCCTTATCCTCATTTGCATAGGATTGCCTACTAATGCATGGTTGCATCTCTCACACTGAGCTTCCCCCCCTTAGCAACCACTACTCAGTGGCCATGTTGTCTTCAGCCTGCTATTCACCTGCGTGGCAGAATAAGCTTTTTAGTGAAAATGCTTATTTTTGACTTTTTTAAATTATTTTCTTGTTTTTATAAGCGCCACACGTTTGCCTTTTTGAATAGTTCAACTGTAGTTTCCTGCTCTTTTGCAATGCTTTTTAAGCTCAGCTGTTGTGTATTGTAAATCACTCTCTGTCAGTTTCACTAATTTATTGTCTTTATCCTGTAGCTGCTGTTCAGGAGTTTCTTATAATGCTGCACTGGCTGCGTGATATTTCCTCAGTAACTTGTTCTGCTGAATTTAAAACTCCTATGCACTTTTGAAAAAATGTTTCTATAACTTGTGTAAATTTCCTGAACTCATTTTGTCTGTCTTTTAGAAGTTTATTAAATTATTTTATAACAGGATGTACTAGAGGTTCTGTCAATAACTGATTTGACTGTTGTTGTAACTCTGAGATTAATGCAGTGACAGAACATAACTGTCCAACATCTGAATATAATGCAAGCATATTAAATTTTTTCTGGTCATTTACCTTTAAAATATTTGTCTTTACAGTCTAACCTTTGAATAATGGCATGCACTGTATTTTTATGACATTGTACACAGAAAGCAGTTTCATATGATTTACACAATAAACATTTGTCATACCACACATGGTTTTGTTTGCGATACCAGTCAAATATTGTAATTAATTTGCATAATGCCTTACTATCAACTTGTCCTAATAAGGTTTTACATTTTCCAACAATGAAATAGAACAGTAATGGTTCAGAGATAAAAAAGTGTCACGTTCCAACTGGTAAAACAACTGATTTAATATTGCTATTTCACAATAAAAACTGGTTGAGCACTTTCATCTACTACCCGTAGATTTCATCAGAACATTGACCCTATGTGTCAATCACATTTATACTAGTGAATATTCCCGCCCTTTGTCAATCAGTTGAATAATTACTATAAACAATGAATGATATAAATCATACACAATGTTAAAATATTATTCATAAATAGTCTAAAATTCAATGAGAAATTTTTACATATAAATATATATATCTATATCCATAACGTTCCTACAGCTATTATCTTTCCTGTTAATGCAATGAATAAATAAAATACACTTTACAAAATGAATGAATCATTTTAAACTATTCCTTCATACTGAAGTTAATTCATGTGATAGTAGTAATGTACTACTACCAATTATAGCACCTCTATGTTCACTACCTAAACATTCCTAACTGTAAACATGTCATACACAAATTTAAGGTAAATAAACAATAACAAACAACTTGTATACATATTGAAATTATTACTGGGTTATATCCAACCTGTGTATATCTGTATGATTCAAAAGTTAATTATTTCTATACTTTATGTCTTGATAAGAGGTTTAGTGGGTATGTATTCATTTAATCCTGGGGGGTTAGCAGCATTCAACCGTATTTGCCATCTTATTTCTTTCTCCCCTAATATGGCTTTTATATTACCCCCTCTATGATTATTCTTGACAACATCAAGTATAGCAAATTTAAAAGACTCACATCCAGTGCTGTTCTCCAAATCTCTATATAAGCGTTGTTTTTATCCTTTCTCTTGATACAATAGAGATGATTATATATCCGGTTTCTAAATCCTCTGTCAGTTTTCCCAACATAATAGCTAGAACATTTTGTACATTTTCCTAAATATATAACATGTTGTGTCTGACAGTTCCCTTTCTTAAATCTGATTTTACTCTTAATTCCGTTCTCCAAACATATGGATTTTTCTTCCATAATTGCATGGCACTGATTACAGTGTCCACATTTGATAGTATCTTCTGATGTCTCTGTTGTGGTGTCTCTCATATTAGATGTTCTAATTTATATCATCCTTTTAATGTTGGCCCCTGTTTTGTACACAAATGTGGGTCTATCTCCAAGTCTGCTGTACTTCATCACTAGTTAGAATGTTCCAATTATTATGTATAATTTTCTTAATTTCCCCCACAAATGGTCTAAATTCTAATATGTATGCTGTATGAAATCCTATGTTTTCTACCTTACTGTCCTTTATTCTCTGGGTATTAATAGCATTACCCAGAAGGGGACAGATTTGTTCCCCCACTCTCTAATAACATAACTAGTAATATCACTTATCAAATTATCAGAATATCCCCTTTTCCTAAACATATCACCTATAAAATTGATTTCCTTGACCATATCTTCCTGTAATGTAGTCATGCGGGCTGCCCTGATACACTGCCCTTTAAGGATACTTCTGTTTTGAGAATGGGGATGATTACTAGTGTATTCAAGCTAAGAATTACACAAAGTTTCTTTACGATATATTCTAGACTGAAATTTATACCCATCACTGAAAATGTATGTGTCCAAATAATTTATTCCCATCCTGCTGTAACTGTAAAGTAAATTTCAAATATGGAGTAGTATGATTTAAGTAATCAACAAAATGGGCTATAGATTCTTCTGATCAATTCCACAACAGAAACATATCATCCAGAAACTGGACGTAAAGAAATATATATTCATTCCAATTGGTACCTATAATGAATTCTTCCTCCCAATCTAATAACACTAGATTAGCGTAAATGGGGGACATGCTGCCCCCATTGCTATGCCTTGTGGCTGTTTGTAATACTCTCCTTCAAAATAGATGAAATTGTTGTCCAGGACTAAATTCATGAATTCTGATATTAGATCAACCCTGTCCCATTCTAGCTGTGAATATTTATTGACACTGTTGGTAAATCTCTTCATACCATCTATCTTAGGAATACAAGAGAATAAATCTATTATGTCAATAGTCAAAAATACTAAATTATCTTTCCATAATTCTGCCTTTAGTCTACTCAGAAAGTCCCACGAATCCCTGATTAAATGTGGGACCTTGTGGTAGATAGGTTTTAACCATCGATCAATAGCTTTTCCAAATGGAAATGTCTTACTCTTGCTTCCCGGTATGATTGGTCGAAAGGGTGGATTGTTAATACATTTGTGTACCTTAGGTATTCCAACTATAGTGGCTAGGACATGATTGTCTACTCTCGAAAATCTGTGCGTTTCTGTGTCAATACATTCATCCATTAAAAATTCTTCTAAAAATAAATCTATTCTTCTATGTGCTATATTAATTTGAGTGAGGACGTCTAATATTTACCAGATTCATTCAAAATTTCATATATTTTCTGTGTATATTCATTTGCATCATATAGAACAATGCCCCCTCCCTTATCCGGGGTCATTATCCAAATATTGTGGGAATCACATAATTCCCTAAGGGCAATATGTTCTTCATCACTCCAGTTGTTGTTCACTTTAACCCTTTGTGTGTTGTTATGTAATTCATATATTTTGTTCGTCACTACTTTTTCAAATGTGGCTAAGGTGTTATGCATGGGAGTGTAAAATCACTTTTCCTTCTCAGCGTATTGTTGTAAGGTCCCCTTTCAATCTGATTTTGAAAAAATAAACCCAAATTTAATTTTCTCAAATAAAGTTTAAATTCTACTAAAGTATCCACAAGGTTAAACCTTCTTTTGGGTATATATTTCATCCCTTTTGAAAATACTTTAAAATGTTCAACATTGATCTGATGTTGTGTATAATTATAAATGTTGAAGCCACCCATGCTGTGTATGACACTACATATATTTGAATTACATCTTGTTCTCTAACAATATTCAGAGATTTATATACTTCAAAGATATTTATGGGGTTCGTCTCTCCCATTCTCTCTGTATATATACTTGAGTTCCTCTTTTGTACTCCTTGGGCCATTCCTGTCTCTGTCCAAAAATCCCCTATCAGTATCATCTCCCTGTTGTGGCTGCCAATAATAATCATTGTTGTAAGCCCTATTGCCCTACTTATTAACTTGTTTTTTTGTTGTGCACATTATTCCATTTGTAAGCTGTGTTGTTCTCATATTGTTTTAAATCTCTTAAATACGTTTTACACTTTCTATCAAATATTTTTTTACAACTAGTTTCAGCATATACAAATTGTTTTTTGTGTAATGTTTCCCACTGAGTGTATATCATTAGTAATATACTCATTCAGTTCTTCCACGTCTTTCAATAATCAACTCAGTTTACTGTCTTTACATGTGATTATGAACTCCATGAACTGAATACCAAAACCTTCAAACATTTTGTTACAAGCTTCAATATTAGACTCATTTAATTCTATACCCATGGGTTGTTTAAAAAATTGCAACCCCATAGGTATTATATGACTGCCAATACATTTTCTTAAATATAAATTGTCCATTTGTAGACCTTTGATAATATTTAACTTTTTACCAAAACAGTATATTAGCTCTTTTAAAGTTCCTTGCTCTAAGTTGTTATCATCGGAACGTTTGTCTTTATCAACATTTAATTTGTGAAAGTCATATGATAATTGAAGAAAGTTGTCTAAACAAAATTTGGGTTGATTACCGTTCTCCTTGGGTTTCGCTCCATTACTTGAATTACTGTTTCCCTGGTTGTTGTAACAACCTACAGAACCAACGGTCACTGAATAAGTCCTAATAGGCAACTGGTGTTTAGGTTTCAACCCAGATAAGGCATAAACATCCCCCAAAATGTCGCCGTTGTGTACAGAGCTCCTTTGATGGATTTCCCCTGTGTCCATGGCTTCATTCCTATGAGAGGCTGAATTGTCTTCTGAATCATGAATTTCTTCTCGTCGCTGACCATTCAGAATCTCCCCACTACTAACACTTCCGGTATCCATACGTGGTGATATATGTCCGTAAGATTTTACATTTGCTAATATGCTGTGTATACCAACACTGTATTCTGATATTATTATTACTTCTAATAGCACCCATACCGTATGTAACACAGAAAAAATGTCTTATCAGTTAACAGAGAGGCTGATGACCAGGCTGCTTTACTTTAGATGATTGAAAAGTCTCTGTAATCACTCATGACTTTGGTAAAACAAAACTGTCAGTTTCAGTCTTCGAACTTTGTTTTCTTACCTTTCTTGGAGAATTTATGGCACTGCTCACTTTCCTGCACTGCACTCTCATTGGATTCAGACATCTGAGGAACTGTACTCCTGCAAACTGTAGAAAGTGTAGAAACTGAAGTACTCAACATAAATGTTAGTTACTGTGCTTTTATACACAATATCACATCACTCCCCCTGTGTTTAGATACAGGCTAGGGTCACCATTGAAACATTTCTGAAGGAAGGATGTTGCATGCTGTACTGGAACTTGCTGGAACCAAAGTCTTCCCAAGACACAAAGTCTTGCTGGCTGTTTACTGCTGAATCAGAGTCTGGTTATTACATGTTTGCATCTGTAGTCTTTTTAAAACACAGAGCCTTGTAACCTGCAATGATGAGAAAATATATTTTGTAGCACAATACTATTTTACTGTAAGCACAGTTACTAATAAATAACTTATTTTTGCAACAAATGACGCATACTCTTCTGTCAGTGTGTAGCATATATGTACAAAGTTTTATTTTATGATTAGCAAGGAAGATAACTTTTCATTCTCCTATACAATACCTCGGAACAAGTGTGTTCCTACCAATACCTGTAACATATTTTGATTTTCACTTCTTATAAAGTCTTTTAGTCATACACTATAGATCCTGGGCCAGATTTACAAAAGCTTGCACTGAGTGCAAGAAGAGCGTAGGAGCTCACGGAGGCAATATGTCTGCCGTGAGATCCAGGTACAGCCAGCAGGGGCGTGCATAAGAGCTGCTAAAGCTACTCTTCCATGGACAGCATCATGGTATGCAAATTACCTCATTTGCTGCTGAAAGCTATGCAAATGAGGTAAATTTGCAATCCGGGAATCACTAACCTGTCCGTGGAAAATTAGTGTTATCTGCAGAAATGTACTCCATTGGTAACGGAGTACCGTTCTGCATATAGCTAAATGGAGCTATGACCGCTCCAAATAAAGGATGCATACAGTTGAGGACGCATGCCAATGGCCAAATATAAGGCCATTGGTATTTATAAATGTTTAAAATTATTAAAATCTAACTTTTTTTTCCCCAGTCTCTGATGTTTAAGTGTAGGGCGGAGCTTTAAAAAACAAGAAAATAATTTAAAAATAGCCAAAATAGCCATTTTCACTAAAAAGCTTATCCTGCCATGCAGGTGAATGGCAGGCTGAAGACAACATGGCCACTGAGTAGTGGTTGCTAATGGGGGGGGGGGAAGCTCCGTGTGAGAGATGTAATCATGCATTAGTAGGCAGTCCTATGCAAATAAGGATAAGGATAGTGAATCCCAGTTTTCCCCAGCATGTGAGCCATGTCCCAAGAGTGTAAGTGTAGGAGTAGGTGAGTAGTAGAGTAGAATATAGGTAACATCATGAGGGGTGTGTCAGAAAGGCTGTAAGCTTATTGGAGCACAGTGTCTTGTGTTTGCCCTGAGTTGCTCAGGACTGCAAGAGGCGTGTCTACAGTTGTCCTTTTTGAAAACCAGAAACCAAAGGCGTACGCCATGAATGTATCTGAAATTTCTTGCAAACGTGCACACAGCGTGTGCATGCATGTTGTGTGCGCGCATGTGTGCTTGTTTGCGCTGTGCTGCCCTGTGTGGAAACAGAAAGGGAAAAGGAAGGAAAAGAAGTAGTAGGAAGTTAACCAAGGAGAACTAGCAGAGCGGCCAGGTGAAATATATCAGAATCAGCCAATTACACAGATAGCAGACTAGCCCAGCCCAGCCCAGCCCAGCACTTTAAACTCTGCAAACAGCTGTCTGCCCTGTTTTTTTCCCCAAGAACTCTGCAACACTGCAGTATACAAAGAGGGAAAGCTTAAAAACTTGAAAGTCAGACAAAATGTTAGGGGCTGCTCTTGCTTATCATAAACCATATGCAAGGTGCTGAGGGTGGTGATGTTGTGAATGCTGCTGAGCAACCCACAGTGAGGAGACGGCGAAGAGTGTATAGACCCAGTGTAACCTACCAGGGGCTACATGAGCTGGAGATAGTGGAGCACTATGGAGTGGATAGAGACCTCCTGCAGCAAATTGTTGAGCTGTGCCGGCCATGCCTCATACACAGAACCAATAGAGGGGAACCCATCCCAGTGGATACCAAGATATGTGTTGGCCTACGAATACTAGCTACAGGTACCTTCCAGAGACCAACTGGTGATATGATAGGGATTTCACAGGCATCAGCATCCAAGGTACTGCACCAGTTCCTGGGTGCCATGTCAGCACATGTCGGTGAGCAAATATATCTCCCCAATTCCTGTGAGGCATTGGCCAACAATATGCATCTTTTCCACCAAATAGCAGAATACCCTGAGGTAGTGGGTACAATAGACTGCATGGACATACACATCAAAGCACCACCCGGTGAGCAGGGTAGGGTCTAGATCAACCACAAGGTCTTCCCCTCCATCAACTGCCAGGTCATGTGCGATGCCCAGGGAATAATAATAAATGTGTGTGCTGGCTGCCCTGGAAGTTATCACGAATCCCACATCTGGCAGCTGTACCAATGCCAATGCGGACATCCCTGATGGTCACCTAGTGGGGGATGCTGGATACGCACTGGAGCCGTGGCTGATGACATCCATCAGAAATGCACACACACCCAAACAAAAACTTCATAATGAGGCACACACACAAACAAGAAACATAACTGAGCATGTGTATGGGATGCTCAAGACACAGTTATGATGCCTGGACACATCTGGTGGAGCCTTGCAGTACTCGGCAACTACATGTACCCAAATTGTCAAGGTATGTGCCATGCTACACAATATGATCCTGTGGAAACAGCTGCAGCAGGAACAACATGGGGCAGGGCCAAACAGCCCCCCACCATTGCCAAGGCCTGCACAGGCACAGCATGACTCGGAGGAGGAACAACCTGAGCCTGCCCCAGTAGGCAGAAGGAGGCATGCCCAGTATGCCCTGGCCTTGGCAAAGAGGCAATGCATAGCACATACACTGACTCAGTAGGAACCCTGGAAATGACACCTCTCTCTGACTCACACAAACAGTAAAAGGGCTGCCTGACTTGACACTACCTGTTTTCAAACATGTATAGGGAGTGTAATATGTGCATCCGACATAGGCAGCCCTGCAGCACCACCTGAAGCATGAGTGCCCTATTTTAAGCAATTTAAAGCACTGCTAAGCATAATTTACCAGTACTGAGCATATTTAAATACAATTGGGCGTAGCTGCACACCACGCTAAACAGTGCATCGGGCAACATTGGGCAACGTTGATCAAAGTTGGGCGACACTGGGTAATGTTGGGCAAAGTCGGGCAAAGTCGAGCAAAGTCGGGTAAACACACTCACACCTGATTTACTGTTCCTTAACCAGTCAGGTCTGCCCAGCAGGAAAATAAAAAGCAGTGACAGAGCTCAAACTCAGGATACTGTGCACTATAGTCACAGTACTGAACCACTAAGCCATGACAGCACTTCACTGGCACAGACACAACTTAAGTCACTCACACATACCAGTTGGGGGGGGTCACATACCTAACAGTCACAGCCAGCAGGACAATTGTAGACAAAGGCAAACACAAACAAATGCTGTATCTTGCCCTCTGAAGAGGCATATGAGTAACCTCCCACCAGGCCTATGCAGACAGGTAACAGCAGGCCAGGCAGTATGATGTGGGTTTGGTAGGCTATGAAGTCACAAACTAATATGTGTGTAATTGGATGCTAAGGTCTGTAGTACAGCGGTATGCCTCAAGCCAGTATGATAGGCAACAGTACAGACTGAAATGGAGTACCTGACATAGCAGTGCAGGCCTAGCAAATGTGTAAGTGTCAGGTGTACCCCTCATCCTATGTACACCCACAGTAACAATCAGGTGTGCCCCCTGTGTAGAAATGTAGAAATATTAGCTGTCCACCCTGTATGTAAAAATGTTGATAAGTCTATGCAGATTGATTCATGGAAGCCCTGCAGGCACAGCGTGCTTCCTGTCAATGTACAACACAAAGGCGAGCCCTGAAGTAAAAAAACAACTTGATTTTTCACACACATATAGTATATATGCCCATAGTGGGCATGCTCACACACTTGAACAAATTTAGCAAATTTCAGTTAGCAACATACTGAAAGATCATACTGGGCATGCACACACACTTAAACAAATGAAGCAAATGTCAGTCAACAACATACTGAAAGGTAATACTGGGCATGCTCACACAGGCTATGTCCGAGTACAGCAGTGGGCCACACATATCTGGCAGATGCAGTTCTTACTCCAGACACTTGTCACTATTCATCAATCCTGCCTTGCGCACACAGTGATATGAAAACAGACCCATATAATATATTGGACCCCTGTCATAATCAAACTACAAGTACTTAAGGTGTTCATTGAAAGTGAAAATGCAAAGAAGATCAATAAATTTCTGATCAGTATCATCAAGAGACAATGAGCACTCCTAACATTATCCAAACCATGTTCTGGCAAACATATTGCCAAAGAGTCCATAGAGAACCATGAAGCTTTCTTTTGCTATGTCATAAATATTAATGTAAACTCATATATGTTCTGAGTGAGTGCAAAGTGTAAATGAATACATGTACATGACTGACATTGCCAACATCTTGTCAGACAGGTTCATACATATTTACCCCCCTCTCACTGAAAAAAGGTCCCATTACCATACCTGGAGATTGAAAAAACCCAGAAGTCACATATACATTGGTTAAACAGCTCTATCCAAACCTAAAAACATCGGTGTCTTTGGGATGACATCGTTTCCCTGGCTGTGTCATATGTGAACTCCAAAATAAACAGACCCTGCACCTGAACAGTCTGTTGAGACTCACCTTCTGTACAGGAAATGAAACTGTTGAATGGGTTACAGCAACGTTTGGCACACTCCACAAGTGTCGGTGCACAACAGACCATGGGAACTATAGTCTTATAATCCTAATAAGCCTGATCTGCAAGGTCATGGAGTCCATCGTTATGGAACTCATAAACAGAGCTATTGGCAGCCTGCAAACACCCAACCATAACCATTGTGGTTTGGGCAGGGGCAGATCACGGTCCCTAAACCTGCTAGACAGTTTTCAAGGCAGTCACCCAGGACATACATTAATGAAATGAGCTCCACACGGCCTACTAAGACCTTGAAAAGCCCTTTTCCAACATCCCACACACATGTCATATCCAAAAAATAAACAACCTGTGCATAAACACGTATGTCATCTGATGGATTGCCAACTGGGGCACAGATAGATCCCCAAGGTGAGAATTGTGGTCTCCTGTTCAAGCTGGTAACAACTGCTGTCCCCCATGGCTCAGTCCTGGGACCCCTCCTGTCTGGTGTATACTTTTCAGAAATACAGTCAAACACATGAGGGCTGTGTTTAGCAAAGTTTGGGGATGACTGCAAAAAGGTTGCCATAATCGATGTTTGGGACAACAGAGACATCCTTATAAAGGGTCTTAATCGGACAGATGTGGTCTCAAAATTATGGCCTCGAGCTACAGTCATACAAAAACCACATAGGTGCCAACACCCTAAATATGGAGGTAATAATAAGGGATCTATGGACACATGTGGATAGTCATCTCTACTTCCGGAAACACATTCACAAAGTGGTTAGAAAATCATGCTATGTTTTCCCACAAATTGCCAAGGCCTTTGCATGTAGGTCAAAGGAGGTTCCCTCTACTCATCAGTCATCAGACCCATCAGAGAGTATCACGACACACTTGCGATGAATCTGACTAAGCACCTTCAGCAGCTGGAAAGACCACTGAAGTACTTCAACAAGAAGATTACTGGCCTCAAACAGTTGCCCCATGCAACAAGACTTAATTTAACTCCATTTGTACTCTGTTGCATACTGTCTACTCAGGCGATCTCTGACCAACAGACAGGTCCATTTCCAATGCAGAACTGATGTACATGCGCTATCTGATGTAAACCCAAGCTCACTGTGCCAAGCTCACTGTGCCACATGATCTAGGGATATCATCATCACAACAATAAATAGAATATGTTGGAGTGATATATTACTAACTCACAGACTTCCCTTGCTTTGGAACAGGCTCCCAACCTACATTAAGCTGAGTCCCTCACTGACACTCTTCCAAAGGAGCCCTGATGAGTGTATGTGAAACTGAAATGTCACACCATGGATCACTTCATCAGCTCTACTACACAGAGGCCTAGGGAACTAACCCCATGTGTGGTGATAGCTGCACACTCTGGCCATACTAATATATGCTTTCAGGCAGATAGCCTATTACCTTCCTATGTACCTATATAAATATATATATATATATATATATATATATATATATATATATATATATATATATATATATATATATATATATATATATATGTATATATTCCTATGTACCTATATATATATATATATATATATATATATATATATATATAGATATAGATATATAGATATGTATAATGTGTGTAGGGGAACACAGTATAAAAAGCTAAAAAGCCAAAGATGGATGGGCAGAGATGTGTGTAAGAGGGTGACCATGACAGGGAGCCATCCAGGACTGTCCCACCCAACACACATCCCAATAGCACAAAAGACATGAGGTGCACATCTCACCATCTGTACGTAACAGGCACCGGTATCTGTAAGCATTACAGTGTATGTGATCTATGTGCCTGCTGTACAACATGACTGTACAATGAAGTACACATCTACTATCTGTAGACATGTACCTGTCACATAGGTTCATAGGTATGTAGTAGACTATCTTCACAAAGGCATATATTAGCCTAGGCAAGTTGTGCAGCTTTCACCACCCCATTGGGTAGTCTCCCAAGCCCTAGTTCTAATAGTTAGTACCCTAAGCCCCTATTTAGTGGGGCTACTGATGTGATCCCTGGCGTGAATTGTCTGTTTCCCATCCACTCATCAAGGTTCCTATTGAAGAATGTCAGTGAGGGGCTCTTTCTGATGTACATTGGGATTCTGTTCCACAGTAAGTCAAGTGTCCGGGATGGTACTCTATCCCACCAGCATGTTGTATTCATTGTTGTGATGAGGTTCATATCCCTGGAGTGTGTAGTGCAACTCAAATTTGTTATCCGTAGATGGAGCATGTTCAACAGTTATGTGTTGGACATGGCTCTGTATGTTAGGCAGAGTTTGCCTCTGAGTAGGTGGTATGCAACGGAGAACAGATTTAGTTTTACCAGTTGTGTTGCATAACACAACTGTTTGAGGCCAGTAATCCTCTTGGTAAGGTACCTCTGTGGTCTCTACAGCTACTGGATATGCTTAGTTGAGCACATCCAAAATGGTGCATTGTACTCAATGATGGTTCTGATGACTTATGATTAGAGGTCCACCACTACCTCTTTTGATCCTGATGCAAACCCTTTGTTGATTAGGTGGGCCACATAGGATTTCCCAATCACTTTGGCAACATGGTTGTCAAAGGAAAGATGACTATCTGCTTGTGTCCCCAGATCCCTTATTACCTTGCCAGGTTTAAGGGGGTAACACCTATGTGCTAGTTTGTAGGTACTTTGTTTTCAACAATGGGGATTACTATGCATTCTTCCACATTTAGCTTGAGGACATGATTCTGACATGATTCTGACACCACACATCTGTCTCATAGAGTCCCTTCTGGAGAATATTTGTGTCATCCGGGGAATCTGTTATGGCAAACACTTTACAGTTCCCAGCAAACTTAGTCAACCACAACCCTCCTGTGTTGGCATGTACTTCTGAGAAATCTATACCAAACAGGATGGACCCCAGGACTGAACCCTGGGGGGACACCAGTTGTTACTGGTGTAAAGTCTGACATGTAGCCAGCAACTCTTAATTTGTGGGATCTGTCTGTGAGCCAGTTTGCAATCCATCATGTGATGTATGGATTCATGCCCAGGTTGGTGAGTTCATCTATGATACCTGACTAGGGAATGGTGTCAAAGGCCTTAGCAAGGTATAGGTGGGCTGTGTGGAGCTCATTTCAATCATCTGTAGCCTTGGTAACTGTCTCAAAGAAATCCATCCAGTTCAGGAGGCATGATCTGCATTTGACGAAGCCAAACTGGGTGTGCTCAACTATATGAAGGTTCCCAATGTCTTTATTGCTGACTTCCATTATGATTGGCTCCATTGCCTTGCAGATCAAACTCGTCAGGTTCATAGAGGGTGAATGCCAAGGGTCTTTTGTAGCCCCACCCCTGTGGAGTGGGAAGAACATTGCTGTGCAACATTCTCTGGGTACATATCCTGTAGAGAGCATGTAGAGAGAGGTGTAAGTATCCTTGATGAATATGAATACATCCCCACCCTATGTGCTATGATCCAGGTTCTGATGCTGGAATATATGGAATGAGTAGTATCCTGGTAGTTCTGGTGTGTTCTCTGGAGCCTTGAACTAGGTTTCTGTTACTGCACAGATATCAGTATTCTCCATACTGAGAAGTGCCTCGAGTGTGTGCATCTGGAGTTTGAGACCTCTGGCAATGAGTAGCATTTAGCTCACTTTGTGGTTATTTGTGTTGGTTATGGGGTTTGGTTTGTCCTGAGTGACTGGTGTTCCACATCTGAAGTCAATGCCTCATTGGTCCGATCTGACCATAAGCACAATGGCAACACTCATATCTTCTCTGAGTTACAGCACAATGGCACTAAATATACATACCAAACTGATATTGCCAACATCCTGGCAGATAGGATCAGTGCTAACTTTAAACCCCCTCTCACCCATGAAAGATCCCATCTCTATACCAGAAGAATGCGAAGTTGCTGTCATCACAGCTGCACAGTTGAAAACCACTCTCTAAAGCCAAGAACACAGCATCCATGAGACCAGAAACATCCCAGGCTGCATTCTACATGAACTACAGAACAAACTGGCACCACACCTAAGTACCATGTTCAATCATAGCCTCAGCTCAGGCTTTGTGCCTGCTGAATGGCACACAGCGACGGTTATCCCACTACACAAGGAAGGAGCCACCACAGATCCCAGGAATTAGTGCCCCATTAGTCTGATGAGCCGGGTCTGCAAAGCCATGTGAAACATATCATCATGGAACTTTTAAACAAAGACATTGGCAATCTCCAATCTCTGGACTACAACCATTTTGGGTTTGTAAAAGGTAAATCATGTCTCCTAAATCTGATAGACTTCTTCAAAGCAGTCATCAAAGCCGTAGACAATGGTAAGGTGGTTCACACAGCATATCTAGATCTTGCCAAGGCTTTCAACACCATCCCCCACTCTGGAATTATAGATAAACTCACTAAACTAGGCATAAATCCCTATGTCACAAGATGGGTTGTCAACTGGCTCACTGACAGAACCCACCCTGTGAAAGTAGCAGACTCCAAGTCCAACTTCAGACCAGTGACAAGTGGAGTACCACAGGGTTCAATCGTGTGTCCTATCCTGTTTGGTATCTACTTCCCTGAAGTACAACACAGAAGGTCGTTGGCTAATGAAGTTCCCAGATGACTGCAAACTAGGAGCTATAATCGAAACTACTAATGATGTGGACATCCTACAAATGGGCCTCACTGAGACAGATGCCTGGTGTCAAAGCCATGGCCTCAAGCTCAATGCCAAAAAATGCATTGTCATCCCCTTTGGTAAAAGCTCTGTACCCATGAACTACAACATAGGCGGTAGTATGCTTAACACTGAATTTGTGATGAGACCTTGGGACACAGGTGGTCAGTAGACTCTCCTTTGATAATCACATTGCCACAGTAGTCAGGAAATCCTTCGACGTGGCACACCTCATCACAAAAGCTTTCTCATGCAGAAAAAAATAGGTCATTGTTCCCCTCTACTCATCACTCATTAGTTCCATTATAGAGTACAACACCCCTTTTGGTATGTCCCTCACAAGACATCTACAACAACTTGAAAGCCCACAGAAATACCTCACAAAGAGGATTAGCAGCCTCAAATACATGCCCTACACAGACAGTCTCAAAACAATCCAGCTTTACTCTGTTGCATATCATGTACTCAGAAGTGATCTCTGCCTAACATACAAAGCTATGTCAAACACAGAGCTGTTGGACATGCTCCACTTAAAGAAATCCCAATCTCTCCGAGCTTCGGCCCCAAAACCCAGACCGAAATACAAAAGGAGGGGGTGTATCAATTTTCATAAAGCATACCCACACCTCCAGGTTAGTGGCACAGCAGGAGGCCTCGGAGACCATCCAAATGCAACTAACAGTGGGCAAAGCTGCTTATTAGATCATAGCCTGCTACAGATCACCTACCTTGTCTCAGGACCCTCACTCAGCATTCCTGAGATCACTGGAAAATATAAAGGTCCTACCAAACTCCACGATATTAGGAGATTTCAACTACCCAAACATTGACTGGGAGAATTAATCAAGTACAAACTCCTTTGCCCAATGCTTCCTAGAGTTTATAAACTCAAATGCCCGGGAACAGCTGGTCACCACACCCACTAGAGGTGACAACATACTGGACATGATCATCACCAACATGGGGGATCAGTGTTCCACACCAGAGGTAAACCCCTCACTGGTAAGATCAGATCATAAAGTAATCACACTGGACATCCACATCCCGACCCCACCCCCAGTCAAGGAAACCACTGTGAAAAACCTTTACAAAAGCAAACTTCACATTTCTCAAGACCGAAGTTGAAAGTTTCAAAGCCCCCTTGATACAGGATAATGCTATCCAATCCGCAGAATCCTTTACAAGTGCATTATATGAGAATCTACAGGGATGCATGGATCGAGCCATCCCGATTAAAACCAAGACTCACTTCTCCAAAAAGAGGAAACCAGTCTGGTGGTCCTTGGCCATAAATAAGCTATACAACAGGAGGAAACGACTACATGATAGAGCAAAATTCCAAAAAGGCATCACTGATCACTATTAGCAAGAAACTGCGCTCGCTCATAAAATCATCCAAGGCCAGTTTCTAAAAAAAAAATTGCCAAGGAATCTAAAGATAACCACAAAGCCTTCTTTAGCTATATCAAACATTTAGGTGGCAACTCTCAGGTATGCTTTGAGCTACTGCAAAATGGCAAAAAATACACTGAACCAACTGACATTGCCAACATCCTGGCGGACAAGTTTAGTGCAAACTTCAACCCCCTCACCCCCAAAAGGGCCTGTGTCCATCCCAGAAGAATGCAGAGCCCCAGACATCAAGGACATGCAGGTAAAAACAGCCCTCTCCAAAGCTAAGAACACAGCATCAATGGGACCGGATGATGTCCCAGGCTGTGTCTTACATGAGCTCCAAAAGGAACTAAACCCTCACCTAAATTCACTGTTCAGACTCAGCCTTACCACAGGCTATGTAGCCAAACAATGGCATACAGCAACAGTCATCCCGCTACACAAAGGTAGTGCCACAACAGAACCTGGGAACGATCACCCTATAAGCCTGACCAGCCTGGTCTGCAAAGCTATGGAGCGAATTATCATGGAACTCATAAACAGAGACATTGGGAACCTCCAGACACTGGACCCTACCCAATTCGGCTTTGTTAAAGGCAGATCCTGCCTCCTAAAACTAGTTGACTTTTTGAAACAGTTACCAAGGCCATAGAGGACACCTGCAGTGGTGGTGCTGCAGTAGCATTGTTGCCTCACAGTAAGACGCTGTTGGTTCAATTCTCAGCTAGAGCGTCTTCTGCGTGCAGACATGCGTGAATGGGGCATACCTTCATTGAAGGTTGTGCAACAGGGCTGGTAACTCTGCACATAAAAATCAACTACCAATCATTAGCGGACCGGAATTCCACTGTGGCGACCCCTAACCGGGAAAAGCCGAAAGACACAAACCAAAGCCATAGAGGAAGGGAAGGTAGTCCACACAACCCAATTCGGCTTTGTTAAAGGCAGATCCTGCCTCCTAAAACTAGTTGACTTTTTGAAACAGTTACAAAGGCCATAGAGGACACCTGCAGTGGTGGTGCTGCAGTAGCATTGTTGCCTCACAGTAAGACGCTGTTGGTTCGATTCTCAGCTAGAGCGTCTATGCGTGCAGACATGCGTGAATGGGGTGTACCTTCGTTGAAGGTTGTGCATCAGGGCTGGTAACTCGGCACATAAAAATCAACTACCAATCATTAGCAGACCGGAATTCCACTGTGGCGACCCCTAACCGGGAAAAGCTGAAAGACACAAACCAAAGCCATAGAGGAAGGGAAGGTAGTCCACACAGCCAACCTGGACCTCACTAAGGCCTTCGACACCATTCCCCACTCTGGCATCATAGACAAGCTTACCAGTTTGAACATTAACCCCTATGTCATGAGATGGGTGGCCAACTGGCTCATGGATAGAACACACATGGTCAGAGTTGCGGGTGCCATGTCGACTCTAAACTACTCACAAGTGGCATCACACAGGTCTCAGTCCTGGGACTCCTCCTGTTCAGTATATACTTCTCTGAGGTACAGGCAAGCACAGGAGGACTATGACTGACAAAGTTTGCAGTTGACTGCAAATTGGGGGCCATAATCGACTCTCTGGCTGACACAGACATCCTCCAGAAGGGTCTTACAGAGACAGATACCTGGTGTCAAAACCATGGCCTCAAGCTGAATGCCAAAAAATGCATAGTCATCCCCTTTGGAAAAAACAGTGCCCACGAATTACCACATAGGTGGTATTCCACTAGGTACGGAAAATGTAATTAGGGACCCAGGTAGATAGTAACCTCTCCTTTGATAATCACATTGCCAAAGTGGTTACATATTAATAGGTTCATAGATTAGTACTAGGCTAACTGCCCTTGTGGGCCATTTTCAGCCTAGCTAATTACCCCATGTGAGAATCAAACCCTGCACCTTATGCGTGTAAAGTAAACACCTTAACCATTAAGCCAACCTCTCACCCATTGTTTCTATGTAGTCCACCTAATCACAAAAGGGTTCACCTCTAGAACAAGAGAGGTCATTGTGCCCCTCTACTCATCACTCATTAGACCCATAATAGAGTACAATGCCCCATTTGGTATGTACCTTAATTTGCACGTGCAACAGCTGATAAGACCACAGAAGTACCTCACCAAGAGGATCATGGGCCTCAAAGAGATGCCCTATGCAGCTCGACTAAAGAAACTCCAGCTCTACTTGGTTGCTTACTGCCTGCTCAGAGGTGATCTATACCTGATGTATAAGGCCATGCCCAACCCGGAATTAATGGACATGCTCCACCTCAAGAAAAATAAATCTCTTAGAGCCACACACTCTAGTAAATTAAACATCAGCAAAGCAATAAACAGGACATGCTGGAGGGATAGATTCCTGTCCCAGAGACTTCCCTCGCTCTGGAACAGAAGCCCAGTTGATGTTAGGCAGAGCCCCTCGCAGACTCTCTTCAAGAGGAATCTTGACGAGTCGATGGGAAATTGTAAATTTACCCCTGGGATCACTTCACTGGCCCTGCTAGACAGAGGCTCAGGAAACTAATTTAAAAGGGAGGCGAAAGCCAACACATTCTGACTAGGCTTATAAATGCCCTTGGGCAGATAGCCTAGTACCTACCTATGAACCTACACGCTCTAGGGACCTAAACCTTGTCACCACAATAAACAGAACATGCCAGAGGGAAAGATTCTGGTCCCAAAGACTTCACATACTCCAGAATAAACTACCCATCTATATCAAACAAAGCTCCTCATTAGCACTCTTCAAGAAAAATCTTGATGATTGGATGGGAAATAGGAAATTCACCCTGGGGATCACTTCTGTGTCTCTGCTCAACAATGGCACAGGAAAATAAATTTCTTGGGTGGGAAAAGCCAGGGTACCTTTTTGGCTGGGCTTGTATAGGCCCCAAAGCCGATAGCCTAGTATCTACCTATGAACCTTTGAGCCTTGCCCAAAAAGGTAATATGGGGACAGCAAGAGCCCTGGTCAGTATTCAGAAGCATAGGGGCGACAGATGCTAACCATCTGTCGTGAAGCAACAAGGCTTGTCTATCATGTCATCACAGGCAGACAGAGACTGGATCCCCTTTGAATGACACCAGAAGTTCAGCCAATTGTTGAAGTTTATCATCTTTCTGTTATATTGCAGTATCATGTAAGTGAAGGTAAGATGCTACTCAAGGTATGACCCTGTGTGTGCCAGCATGTGGTGCATCAACCCATATATGATATGGTCATAGCCTATGCATACAATACACTCACAATACACCTAGTATGAAAAGCCTGCTGAGGTTAGCGAATGTGAAAAAAAACCTCTGTGCAGACTGTCAGCAAGTAATGTCTGTATTGCACCCTGTAACTCCATATTGCTTGCTGAAGTCTAAAGAAGTACTTAGTTTGGATTAAGAACACTGCACTTGCCAACTGTTTGTGTGTGTGTGTGTGTGTGTGTGTGTGTGTGTGTGTGTGTGTGTGTGTGTCTGTCTGTCTCTCCCTGGGGAGGCGCAACCTTTTTGGAGACTACTCACACCTCTAAGTGGTATACTCATCTTTGTCAAGTCTGATGATGTCACCAACCTACAAATATACCTGTGGAAAAGTGAAATCCCAATAATGTGTATAGTGCATCGTGTAAAGGCATACTGCTGTAGTATCATAATGTGTTTACTATCAAAATTTCGAACCACACTCCGTCGACTGTACTATCGTCGAACACGGAAGTTTGAAAACGGGAATGTTGAAGTCAAAAAAAACAATCTAGAAATGGGTTTTAACATGGGTCAAGGTAGGTGAGATGTTTGTAGTTCTGAGATGTTTGTAGTTCTGAATAATACTGAACACCTACCTCGACCCATGTTAAAACCATTCCTAGATTGTTTTTTTTTTACTTCGACATTCTCGTTTTCGAACTTCCATGTTCGACGATAGTACAGTCGACGGAGTGCGGTTCGAAATTTTGATAGTAAACCATCATAATGTAGTTATGTAGGGGTTTGAATCCTGCACTTGCCAACTGTGTGTGTGTGCCCCCCAGGGGAGTAGTGTCCTTTTTGGAGACTACTCACACCCCTTAAAAGTGGTATACTCATCTTTGTCAAGTCTGATGATGTCACCAACCTAGAAATATACCCGTGGAAAGATGAAATCCGAATAATGTGTATAGCGCATCGTGTAAATGCGTACTGCTGTCATATCATAATTTAATTAGGTAGGGGTTTAAATTCTGTACTTGCCAACTGTCTGTGTGTCTCCCTGGGGAGGCGCAACCTTTTTGGAGACTACTCAGACCCCTTAAAAGTGGTATACTCATCTTTGTCAAGTCTGATGATGTCACCAACCTACAAATATACCTGTGGAAAAATGAAATCCCGGTAATGTGTATAGTGCTTCGTGTAAATGCATACTGCTGTAGTATCATAATGTAGTTAGGAAAGAGTTTGAATCTTGTATTTGCTGACTGTGTCTGTGCTCCATGTGTGTGACACCGTTGGCCAATGTGGAGTGGGTTTTGATTTTTCTAGTGTATGACATATCACAATGGCAACTGTATGTGCATTACACATGTAAAGTAGCTGTGGGGCAAATCCATATACATACATGTGACCTCAAGTATTTCATAGGTGGGTACTCTACTTTCTCCATGAACGCATGTGTTATCTTTGCCAGAGCATGCTTGCGCTTTCCAGACCTTAAGTCACTTCTGTATGCTTGTGACAAGCATGCAAACCCTTTATTGCTTATGTGCTCCACAGAGGGATTTCCAAAACCCTTTGGTAATGTGCTCATCAAAGGAGAGATGACCTAACACATAGCTCTATGTATACATTAGTACCTGTTCCACATTTTGGGGGCCACTACCTATGTGGTACTCTAGGGGTACTTTGTTTTCTAAAAGTGTATAACTATGCTTTCTTAGGCTTATAGCTTTACAGCATGAGTTTGATACCAGGTATCTGTCTGTATGATACCCTTTTGGAGGATGTGTGTGTCATCTGGAGAATAAAGTATAGCCCACATTATGCATTGTCATCAAACGTGGGCAGATGTACCCTACTGTGTTTGCTTGTACCTAAGAAAGCTATATGCCAAATAGGAGTGGTCCCAGGACTGAGTGCAGGTGAATACCACTTGGCACTGGCATAAAATAGTACATGGAGGCTGCAAATGTTACTGTGTATCCTATATCTGTGCGTCATTTGTCAAGCCATCATCTAACAATCGTTTATGGTCAGTCTGTTGAGGTTATGTATAATACCAGTATGTGGGATGGGTATGAATTGCTGGTGAGCTATAGCTTTGCTGTGTTGACTTACCCTCCCTCACCTATAGCCTTGTTGACTGGCTTGAAGTCTACTAGGTGTAGGAGCCATGATCTGGCCTTTAGAGAACCTAAGTGGGTATGGTGCAGTGTTTGCAGGTTCATAATGTCTCTGTTAATGAGTTCCATAATGCTGTGCTCCATAGCCTTCCAGATAACATTGGTCTGGCTTATAGGATGAGAGTTTCTAGGACCTGTTGTAGTTCTACCCTTAATCAATTTATGTTAACATTTGCACTGGGTGTGATGAGGGTAGACAGGTTTAGGAATAAGTATATTAGAGGGTCAGGCCAGGTTTGATGGTTAGTAGACCATGCCAGATAGGCAGGATTAAGTTGGTTTGTACATGTGCTGAGGAGGGATGCAGAGTATATTGTGAAATAGATGCTAAGGATGAAGCCGCCAGGTAACAGAATAAGAGGAATGCCTAAGATGAGGTTTATGGCTGTGGTGAGAGAGGACATGCAGGTGGATGGTGTGATAGTGCAAGATGCAGAGGCCAGGAAGAAATTATGTACTGTGGTGACCCCTAATGGCAGCATCTGAAAGGAGAAGAAAAAGACATTGTAGCTCATCACTTGTGGACTGTGAACACCATTACCTTGTGTCATTCCACAAGTATGTAACCTGTATAGAGGCTTCATCTGGACAGAGCGTTTAGGTGAGCGGTGACTTCATATGTCAGCTTGTGTATGACACAGCCAGGGACACTGTCCAGTACCATTGCCACTGTGGTGTGTACTTTGTTAAAGAGATGTTTTAACTAGAGTGTCTGTGAATCAACAGGTTTTACATTCTTCAGGTCTGGAAATGTGGCCCTTGTGTAATGACAGGGTGGTGAAATCCGCATTCAAACTGTCTGACAAGGAATTGGTAATGTCAGTCAGATAAGTGTACTTTGTGACCATTTACATTAACTGTGACCTGATCTGAGATTTCCCCTGTAGATTATGAACAACACTGAAGAAAGCTTTAGTGTTGTCTTTGGAATCCTTGCCATTTTGTAGTTTGAAGCTTGCCTTGTATGTTTATTGAGGGATTATATTTTCCCAATGATACTGACCAGAGAGGTTATCTCTTCTTGGTATGTAACTCTTTTGGTACAACTTCACACCTTCTATTATATATTTAGTTTATGGCAGGGGTCCATGAGACTAATGCACTTTTACCGTATAAGTGAGAATTTCTTGTGTTTGTGGTAGCACGGTCCATGCAACCCTGTAGGTGAACAGTGTGCATTAATAAAGGATTATGCAGCTGGGATAGTGTTAACCTTAGTAATGCAAACCAATGACAGATAGCAACAACAGCATCACCCACAGCACAGTGTCAACCCCTGTCATACACACACATGTGTACTCAAGTTCCAAAATGTGTGTAGTACAATGCATACTGGCCACCAATAGAAAGTATGGAGTGTTAACACTGGCCAATACAGGGCATGCCACCCTGCCCATGTGTCCAGTATGCATGTACATGCAGACAGTGCACCTCCACCATGTTCACAAATGTACACCTGCAGATCTGTGCTGCACACACCCCACACTTACTCTCCACTGTATAACACATGCTGACACAACTACACACATCAGCCAATTGGCACATGGGCAAACAAACACAATTGGAATAAACACTGGTGGAAACAATATAACATTGCTAATTACAGCTTTAATGCATCATGCCTGCTCAGCTACACCTTCAAGGATATCATTACACTTTACTGCTGACAACATGCTACACATTCAATCATTGCTATACTTTTTTAAAGTCACCCTGTGCATCAGCACCATGTTAGCCTGTTCCTGCATCAATGTTACAGATGGCAGGAGGTAGCACAGGTTTCATTATATGCACAGGGGTGTGTTGCTGGTTTGCCAGAGGCCTACACTGAGACATACAATCGACATGTGTGTGTGAGGGCCATGAGCATTAGTACTGTTATGGGCCAGTGTTGATATAATGTATGCGGGTATGTGTTTGCCCTAGGTTTCTGATTTATGTGTGTGTGTCTGCATGCACACAGTTCCACCATGTGACTGCCATATACAGAGATTTGTGAGACAGCTACAGATTGTACCTGACAGGCTTTACAGATCACCATCTCTGGCCATGGGTAATGAACCTGTGCCTGGCAGGGGTGCTGCAGACAGTATCAGGTACTAATCCAGACTAGGTACTATCCGAAGAGGTTGACATATGTCCACTGGATCCAGGTCCCTGCTGGGACTGGCCAGAGCCACGTGCACGTGGTCTTCTAGGACGGATTATGGACAGCCCCCCCCAACATCGCTGGGGCTGGTACTGGCACTATGGGAGCGGCTGTGACTTGCTGGACGTCCACTGCAACCTCCAACTGCTGATGTTGCTGGCAAACATCCCCGTCAACGTCTCAACTGTCCCACACTGTCGTGACACATGGAAATGACATTGTGGAGGACATCCAATGACTCACCCCAACGTCGATCAATGACCTCAGTATAATTACATATGGCACCTGCTAGGTCACGGATACTGTAATTTACAAAGGTGTTATGAGCCCTCTGTGCCGTTAGTGCCTGTCTGGTGTACCGCTCCATTCGTGTCTGTGCCTCCATGACAGCCTGCAACATGCATGTGGTAGAAAGAGGTGTGGCACATCTGCCAGCGGCATGATGACCAGCAGTGCTCTGATGAGAACCCCTGGGCATATGCCTATGTGGTACCATTCCAGACATCTGGCTATGGCTGCGGTGTCCTGATACATGTGCCATAGATACCACACTCTCCTGGCCAGTGCCAACCATACACTGTCCCTCAGCTAAGGGCAATGGTGATGATAGATGTACAGGCAGTATGACTGTGTGCATGGATGGGGTGGAGACTTGGGTACTGTCAATTGGTGGCCCAAGAACAGACCCTGACGAACCTGCCTGTGCATCAACACACCTATCCTCATGAACAATGCCTGTCTCCTCATTGACATCAAGTTCCCTGCTGTACTGAACCAGCCCCACCTCTGCACCTGTGAGAGGAAAACAGGAATCACACTTTAAGACCTGAACATGATGTCAGACCACATGCACACATGCGCACATGCACATATGCACACATGCGCACATGCACACATGCAGACATGCACACACACAAAAATACACTCCTCCCTAAAGCAGGCACACACAACACTAGCAATCTCAGAACATACACAATAGCAGGTGATGGTGAGGTACAGTATCACAGCAAAACAGTCATATCACACATGTCAGCATGCAGGACATGTGTTCCTCAACAGCATGCAGTGCAAGTGTAGACAGTCCTTGTTACTAACATTATACATGGCTTTGATGCATGTGTTTTGTTATTAGGTGATGGGCCTCCCCCTGAAACACAATGCATACATGAACACAACATTGCTGTGCAGGTATTCAAAACTCATTAGCATCACAAGACATATATCTATCAGTTGTGCAAATGGTGATTGGTATGCATATTGTTTAGAGGTGCATATGTGTGCACACATGTAACATTAAGGTGTATAGCAAGTCGTATAGCAATGAAAGCTATGTGTAGTAATGTGGTTACAATAACTGGATGGGGTATAGTACCATAGGCCATCATCATGAAGCATCATGTGGTCACTCAAGGCTACAAATGTTTCCCAAACCAGCACTACTCATGCTGTACCAGTTGTTACATGAGTTTGTAAGGAGGCCAGTAAGCTGCCATGAATGTGTAGTGTGTTGCAGAGTGTTTAAATGCCCCATGATAGGCCTCTACCCCTCAGGTATATTATGTGTAATGTGTGGATGAGATTTTGGACACTGGAGTGTGTCTTTATGGAGGGTTTGAGAATCCTTTATGTGTAGCATGTCAAAATGCTCTGTGTATGACATAGATGTGTATGTTATCTGCATGTTGAGTATCAACTGTGCCTATCCAATGTTCACTACAGTCTAGCCACATTTATTTGAGATAGTCTGGGTATTGCATGTGTTTGAGGCAGCTAATCACATTAATGAGATGTGTGTGGTCTTATACCAAGCATGCACAGCATGCATTATGGGTAGGTGTGTTACATGTGTACATGGCCTACACCTTAACTATGACATGCACTTTTTATTTACAATAATAAATGTATAACACACTCACCAGCATCTGTCCTCTGCCTTGATGTCAACCCAGAGGGACCTACACAGAGATGAAACAGTTTGTCAGTGGCCACAACTGTGGCATTGCTACTGTGTGTTTACAATCTTACAGTACAACAACAGTTTACATTCACAGGGCTACATATTATGTTCCAAATGATCAGTATTGCACAACAACAGGCTCAACATCTTTTAATGACACACTCCACATCTCACATATGCATGATCTTCCAATACAGATAACAGTAGTCTATAGATATGCCATGTTACCTGCATGCTCCATGTGTGCTTGCTGGGTGGCTCCAACCTCCATCATGGTGTATGTCTGCTGCTGCTGTTGTTGGGCAGGTGCCACCAGGCTCAGGAGCAGCTCCTCTAATCTGGTGAGGGGGGTGGATATTAACACCACCTCCTGTTGCAAGCTGTCTCCACACATCAGCAGCATGCTGACGGACATGTCTGAGAAGATCACTGCAGTGGTGGCGTATCTGATCATATGTCTGGGTCTGCAGGCCTACTTCATTTACCATGCAGACATCTTGCCACATTGCAGTATGTTCCTGCTGGTCTTGGCTGGTTTGGGAGAACATGAGACTGTAGTGCTGAATCATACTGGTAGTAATTATGTCATCTTCAGCACTACTGTAAGTGGGGTCCCTGTGATGTGCCATGATCCCTGGAAGACATAAATATGGAAATATGTTTGAGCAAGTCATATGGCACATTTAACATTATACAGTACAGATATCACTGAACTGCCATATATAGCAAACTATTAGCTAACCAAGAGTGAAACACTTTAACTGCCACTTATTACTGCTCACCTCACAACTGCTTGGAAGTGCCTGGTTCACTGTCAGTCTAATGAACCATGTACTGCACAGCAACAAAATAAAATCACTATATAAGACTATATAAGAGTACCTGGCACACTGTATGCAACACAATGCACCACCTAGCCACAGCAGATATACATCAAGCTGATGTGTAAAGAAATATATCATCCATCACAATGAGTGTAAGGTCCAGTGCTATTATACCACACAACTTGTTAATGGCAAACCCGTGTCCAAAATATGTGCACAATTGGGAATATAGGTCGCATACTACTGTAGTACACTATGAATGCTACTAGATACGCTGTTATATGTTTTACCACACATATGTCAAAGGACATGTTACAGACATACCCACACACACATCAGACATAATTACAGGACGCAAAGGTATGACAACCCAGATAAGCCTTCAGTGTGTACTATACAGTACTGTGTGTCACTACTTACACAACCTTAATCTTGAGAAATGTAATCTGTGATGAATATAGAGGCCACACAAAACAGTGGATGCAAGCAGTGTGGACATACACCATACTTTGCTGTACAGGCCCAGAGCTTCAAGTAGTACTACAGTACACACAGGATTTGGATTCAACATCAGTATCAATAATCATAGATGTAGTGCTTTAGTCTCCAATGACACACCCTAGTTAAGACCAAGGGACTTAATCACACTGTATGCAATAGCACTTTTTCTGCCTAGCAACATAATACACAACTTTTGCTAGGATCAAAGCAAGGACCCATAATACCATGATATAAATAGTTTCCCACTAAGCTATCCCACAGATACATATCTTTGACATATTCACAAACACATTGACCATCACAGTCAGTTAGTACAGCGACTGTATTGCAACAAGTAGATGTAGGTGTGTATGAGTATATATAACTATATATATATATATATATATATATATATATATATATATATATATATTTTTTTTTTTACATATATACATCCATTGGTGTACATATACATATATATGTAGGCACATATACATTTCACCTTTCATAGTGAGAATATCAATTATCCAAAGGATGTGAGGTGTACAGTAATGTAATAAAATCGCATAGTCTTGGGATGAATACATTGAAGGTGTTCACAGCCCAGGTAGCTGTAGCAGGCCTCACTGGCTTCAACATTGCAAACTGAACAAACCACCTACAGTGTTTAACCACAACATGTCATATACCAGCACTGTATGCTGTCTTGTTTGTCACACACTAAAACCTATATACAAATATGCGCATACTAACTTTCACCAACATATATATCTCCACCCTTCACAAACAGTTGCAATATGTCCCCTGATCTATGCACATATACAGATGTGAATATATATGACACATACATATTTCTCCATATGTGTGTGGCATACACACACAAGGTCCACACCGTTGTAAGTCCCTGGACCTCACAGCTGAACTGTTGGTCCTTGCTGCAACACAAACAAGTGTCCCATATGAACACACACAAACATTAGGGGGTATATATGGCTACAAATGCTAGATAAGCATACTAGACTGCTACAGCAGTTGCCAATGCTAAGCAACACTTTAATATGACTATCATGCATGTGTTGTTCTGTCACATCCATGTTTATATAATGTCAGTGCTAATCCCCCCAACAGCCATTGGCCACACTACTGTACAGAACACAGATAACATGGATCAGATCTTTGACATTCAATGCTGAGTTACACATTTCACAGGTATGTCCCACTGCCCACAGGTACACACTGTATTGTCCATAGCAGTAGTTAAGCAGAAAATCTATGCATAAATAAGTACTGCTGCCACATATGAATGGTTCACATTATGCAGACTATTCCTCAATAACATCTACTACATGCCAGTAAATACATATGTGTCACATACCTTTCCTTTGTATGATTTGGTAATATTTATTTTTCTTTTTTCTTTTCTCTGTCTCTCTCTGCAATAGAGTGATTGCATTTGTTGGCAGAGATTGCAGCCCGCTTTTGTAGGTATTTGCACATGAGCATGTGATGGCCTCTGCACCGATTAGTGGCCACCACTTGCTAATTGCATGCAGCCTGCTGTGTAGTAATTGCAGTAATCACCATCATAGCAACCCAGTACTATAAATTGCTAACTCAGGTAGGCATGGCCCTTTCAGCTTTCCAAGATGGAGATCATCCTTGTTTGCTGTGGACATCATTGTTTAAGACAGAAGGTTGGTATAGTTCTTATATCAGAAGCCAGGGGTGTAGCCAGAGATTTACATTTTGTACTCAGACCTAATGTTGCTGCTTCCAGTACCCACTTGTCAGTGTAGAAATGTACTCACCCCTCAAAAAGATACATGGAAATATGTACTTTCTTTTCAACTTTTACAATTAACTGCCATACAAAGCTAGTTATTGATATGTATTCCTTTGGCACAATAATTGTGTGTGAACTGCTATACTGTGAATATTCATTCACTCAGTTCTAAACAGTTTGTGCTTTTTTAGTGTTGACATTAGCACAAGCTGCTCAGAAAAACTGGACACACATCAGTACTGCGAGTATGCTTACCTACATCCTTGGTAGACCCTGCACACACAGGTATATTCTACATTTGGGTAGGGGTGCAGAAGTACAGAGAGCGTAAGTAATATTGTGTGAATTTTATCTTGCTGGACTTACAGGGTTGCTGTGTACGTATTAGTTTATCAAGGCAAGTAATCTGTCTGCATAACTCCCAACTATGGACCTATCCACATGGTAGCCAGAGAATAGCCTATTTTTTGTCTGTGCACCACACAGGTCTTTTCAGCAATAGAACAATGGCATTGTTACTGTTAGTTGTTACTAATACATGGCTACATCCATTTGTATTTCAGTGTTGTATTCCTACATAAGGGTATGCTTCCGGAACTCCTTTCAAAGCTATTTGTACAGTGTGTAACAGCAGAAAGGCTGATATGGCTCTGTGTGTCTGCCTCTGCCAGACCTCTCAAACACTCAGATACATATTTGAACAGACTCAGGGAAAAGTAGAGAAAAAGTCAGGGACACCTTTAAAATGTTAGTGCAATTAAGTTGAAACATTGAGAGAAACAGAGCATATGAATTAATACACCTTTTCTGAAGTAAAAGAAGTGTCTAACTCTTAATTATTGTCATTATTCATTGTGTAATTCACCACCTTTCTGGCCAAAGTCTGTAGTTTTAGGAGGGATTCAGAGGGACAGAGCTAAAATTTGTGTCAAAATCAGGGACATCCCTGAAAATTAGGGACAGTTGGGAGGTATGGCCTCTGCCCTAAACAGATATGCCAGTGTTTGTACTGCAGTGATACTGTGTGGGGTTGTAAAGTGATGGTGTGACATTATTTCCTGCTAGAATGGCTGCTTCTCTTATGACAGTTATGTGATGTAATCCCACAACATCTGTTGGTAAAGATCCACAGAACAAGTTGTGTGGTATGGCATTCCTATTTTTCCTTTACATTCACTCTTTCTGATGCATGATATATTTATTTCAGCATCAACTTGTTGTATATCTACTGTGGCTTCGTGGCACTTCATGCAGTGTAGTGTGTACAAGGTCCGGGGTTCGAGACTGACAGAGGTGTTTTATTTTGCTGCTGAGCAGAACAAGGGCCATCACATACAGAGTGATTAAGGCACTTTTAAGCAGTTGTAAGTGGGTTTGCACTGGTTTGCGCAATGCTTAGCTCAGCACAAACAAGCACACACCAGTGCAAACCCACTAACTACTGCTTAATGGTGCTTACTCCTGCTAACCCCCGATCTCATTTCTTTAAAAGAAAAGAAAAATGGGGAGATAGAAAGTGGGGAAAGACAGTATAGAAAGTAGCTTGGGATGTGCAGGATGGGTTCGGGGAAGGTCCATAGGTGCCCATTTCTTTAACAGCAACAGCTGTGCATATGGAACAAATTTGGAGGTAGATATGAAACCTTCAACCCCTGAGAGAGGGGTGAGGACAACAAAGTATTTTCTAATGCCATTTTAAATTAAATTTTATGTGTCCAGTGGACATGTGTGCAAAATGGGCAGCTATGTATGGAGCGTAATTTTTTTTTGGTGAGCAGATTTCCCTTTTTTTCAGGTGAGAGTGGAATGTGGGGTAGGGGAAGAAGGTAGATTTTGGGAGGTAAACAGACAAGACAAACAAGACGCATACAGGGGCGGAATATGACATGTGGTGGGTGAACACCTTTGATGGGGAGGGATGTTTGGAAATCACAAGCCCATGAGCCCACAGATGCAAACAGTGGGACTGAGGTCCCCATCCATGGGTCGTCACCACTGCACCTTCACAACCCAGAGGGTGGCTGTGTTGGGGGCTGTGTAGGAGGGGCAGGCTGACCCGGGAGTTGCACCACTCATGCCTCAAGCTGGCTTAAAGGTTCTGCAACAGAACCTTCAAACTCTCTACGCACCACAGCCCGGACCGTTCAAAGGGTGATAGGTGGCCCTCCTCTGCACATGCTTGCAGGGGGGGGGCGAGCCCCATCCCCTACAGCGCTTCCACCTGAAGGTGGTACAGGGCCAATGGAGGAGGAGGTCCAAGGCTGGGCACTGGACTTGCTGGTGCCAGGTGCCATGGCCAGCTGAAGTGGGACAGGTGGGTCCGCTGGGACTGGCCTTCCCATACGAACTATGTTTTGGAGGGTTTAATAAAGATATGGGTTAGTAACAGTCAACAGCATTCCCAATTAGTTATAACAGCATGCAGAAGTATTCCCATTAACCCAACACACCAGATTTTCAACAGTTGAAAAGCAAGCATAACAAATGCATATATAGAACAATAGTGGACATTGCAACATCATGCAGGTTGAATTGATGGCAACAGGCCACCAATATTATGGTATTTTAACAGGGCACATACATAGAAATAAATGCAAATATTTATAAACCAATAGGACTTATGACCCAACAAATGTTTTGAGATTAGACATACCCATTGAGGTGTGGAATTGCATTTTTTATGCACATACAGTAGGGTCTAACTGTGGTGGTGGTGCTGCGGTAGCCTTGTCGCCTCACAGAATGACGTCCTTTTCGATTCTCAGCTAGAGCGTCTTCTGTGTGGAGACATGCGTGAATGGGTGTACCTTCGTTGAAGGTTGTGTGTCAGGGCTGGCAACTTGGTGCGTAAAAATCTACTTCCAATCATTAGTGGACCGGAATTCTGCTGTGGTGACCCCTAACCTGGAAAAGCCAAAAGACACAAACAAATGCACATACCATAGGGTGGAAAAGGATAGCTCAATTAACAACTTGTTTATCCCTCTAGTTTTCATTACATTCCTATTAACTGTAGTTATATGTCACTTACATGTATTATTACACTACCCAATGTCCTTATATTGTGCAATTGGATTTTGCTAGATCATTATATACATGAGCTGTATCTTACATACAAACTGTCCAAGATGCAGATGTTACTGCCACATATTTTGAGAGCTGCTCACACACACTACTGCTAAGATGGTACACTGACAGCTCTTCTTTCATATAATTATCTAGATATGTTCAGGTGAAAGTATCAGTTATATGTTAACAGCTCCCTACATTTATGGCAGCACACTGACATTTCTGGGGAACAAAATGCCAAGCTACTCATGTGCCAGATTAACCTGTACATGCTGGGCATGAACCAACAGTTGAGGGCTGTAAATATGCATAAAAGCTACTGGCACTCCCTTCATCCATGTTATATGGTCCTACCCAAGTGTGAGTTAACACTGCTTAATACAACAGTACTATTTGTAAAATGCAACAATACAACAACATATAAAAGAAAATGACACAGATGCATTCCAGGAATTATACTTTTATTAAAGGATTATTACACCTTATTTATTGGGTTAAAACACTTTTTAATGCCTCTCTCATTTATTTTATATAACAGTACATGCAGAATAATTACTAACCTGCCTGATGACACCGCCTTTGCAGCCTATCTTCATGGGCTTGCTGATTCATAGCCCGAACACCTGCAGCTGTGAAGTAAATGCAGTGATATTGAGACATACCTATCCATAGTATAGATAAGCATAGCAATTCTTAACTACTTAATACCATGGCTACTTACTCAGTACTGGGGCATTTGCCATCCCACGGGCCTCCTGGATCCACTGGTCCAGTTGATCCTCCTTACATCGCTTCAGGTCATAGTAGTGGTGCCTGACCTGCTCACCAGTCCAAGGAACACCAGTGGCACTGGTGAGATCATGAGCTAGACAGTTCCAGGCCTCTGTTTTGTATTGGGTGCCCTGGTACTGGCCCACGGAAGTCTTTCCTCATGATTGTGGACAAGGAGCCAAACCATTACTTTGGTCTCCTCAATGCCCCAACATTGCACTCGAAATAGAGTGCCTTCTCCAACACTGGCCATGCTGACTGCAGAAAGGAGCTACAACCAGTTATGGCAAGTGTGCCCACCTGTGGAGCTTAAATATGCCTCATTTCCCGCACTTATTTGTGATTAGTCAGTTTTGAAAAAACACAGCTGTAGGCACACCCGCTTAGCTGATGTTAGCAATGTTTAATATTCCTTTGATAGATATGTGTCTGTTGAAAGTGCATAGTTATGAAATGCTGTCGTGGCTTAGTGGTTATGTACTCTGACTATAGTATACAGTATCCCGAGTTCAAGCCCTGTCACTGCTTTTTATTTTCCTACTGGCCAGACCTGAATGACTAAGGTACAGTAAAGGAGGTGTGGCCGAGTTTAGCTAACTTTGCTCAACTTTGCCCGACTTTGCTCAGTGTTGCCTGACGTTGCACTGGTTAGCGCGGTGCACAGCTATGTGCAAACATGTTCTGGTTGCGCTAGTTGGCACAATGCGCAGCTCCGTGCAAAGACATTGCGCTAGTTAACGCAGTGCTCAGCTACAAGCAATTAAATATAAATATGCTCACTACTGATAAAATATGCTTAGCAGTGCTTTACATTGCTTAAAATAAGTTACTCGTGTCAGTATGCATAACCATTTCACCTTTATTTATATATATATATATATATATATATATATATATATATATATAAAATTCGTTCATTACTACATATAACATTTCAATGCTTTTTACAAAACTTTAAATAATAAATGTCAGGAAATATTTTTGTATACAGATTTCCAACAGAAAATGGAACGTGTAGTGGTGAGACTTGAACTGGGAATGATTCCTCTTTGTGCGAAGGCTCTAACCACTATGCTATCGCTATTTTGCTTAATTTGCATATATTTTTCTTATTATTCTCTTCGATGTCTAAACTGCTAACTGTAGCTAAGCAATGGGCAAACCAGCACAAAAACGGGCAGCTATATCGGAAAAAAAAAAAAAAAACATTTCTTTTACTTTTTATATTTGTACGGGGTTTAATATATAGGGGAGTGTAGTGTTAGAATGTACACATGTGAGTGGGCTTGCTCATGTAACTAGACATTTCCTGAGTTTCAAAATTGCAGAGGAGTGGATTTTCGACACGCCCCCTACACTTGTCCATGCTCCGTGTTAGTTTTAGAGTTGAGGCAGCACACCCTCATTAATATGCATGGCGTGCTGCCATCTTAATCTTAGACTGGCTCTTCTGTGTAAGACTAATCTAGTCTCACACAGAAGATTAGTGAATCCTGGGGCCTGTTTTTCTTTTGGTGTCTTTTTGGGCTTTTGTTGGAAATCACGTATTGTCTGTTTTTAGACTTTTCTATTGTCCTTCTGTGAAACCATTTAATATTTACTTGTAAGAACTTCTGCTGATGTTAGAATGCATGCAATATTTGCCTTTCAGAATTGTTTTCTGCGGAGTTCTATCACAGGAGTCTGAAAGGAAACATCTGTGAGAATACATTAAACTGTTCTGCTGCTGATATTGGGAAAACATGTATTTCAGGAAATATCTTGTGTCCATTAATAGATGTTCCTTGTTTTTCACTTATTTCAGCCAGAGCTATGTCACACAGCATGAATGCCATTTTACATTGCTAAGCTATATTCTTACATTAAAGTAAACTTTTTTATGTCATGCTTTATCTCTCAGCATATTTATAGCAGAATTAATTTCAGTCTTTTATTCACAGTTCAACATACACTAACAGCTAGATCCAATTATAGCTCATTGCAGGCCACCGGGTATGCTTTTTCTCTTTTCCATATACAGATGACTCACATATCTTTGCAGAGTCCTTTTCAAAGTGTCAGGAATCTCTCTTTTGGGTGAGAAATCTTCTGAGCAAGAAGACAGCATTCAAAATTCCTTATTGATTCCACACAGGATTGTGTTCCTGTGGTGTCATTTGGACACATCAGTTTAAAGAGTGTTTCTTCCGTAGGAAAAATAGATCTGTATCTAGATTGGTTTTTAAGGTTTTCCACTCAGACGTCAGTCACTGCAAGTGAATACCTTAAGATTTTGGGTCTCATGGCATCTATGATTCTCATGATAACCTTGGCAAGACTCAACATGAAAAAGATACAGTGGTCTCTGAAGTCTCTTTGATCCCAGCATCAACACCTTTGCCTTTTCAAATCCCAGCCCTTGGGGTTGTCAATAGAAAAATTACTTGATGAAGATAGCAAATATCACTACATTTGGGTCTCCCCTTATCCCTCCCTGTTCCAAAACAGTCAGCCATCACAGAGATATCAAACTTTGCAGAGGACGCAGCTCCAGGAGTACTGTAAGGCATGTGCAATTCCTAGGACAGATGCAAGCACATAAATATAAAATAGGTGCTTGCTCTGATTAAGGCATTCAACTCTCTGAATCATCATTGGTCCCCAAGACCTCTTCAAGTTGTTTCAGACAATACCATAGTCATGCTGTATATTTTCAGGTAGAGATGAAACAGGTCATATACCCTTTGCAGTTTCAAGTAGAGAGGAACTAGGTCATATACCCTTTGCAGATTAACCATGTTAGCTTGGGATATAGCTTCACATCACAATATCAGTCTACAGGCATCCTTCATTCGGTCAGTACAATATTGTGTGGCACACATGCTGAGCTAGACAAGGCAGACCCTCACATATAAAACTAGATTGGGGGTCTTCCAAGATTTGATCCATCTGTGGGGAATTCCACTAGTAGACCCATTTGACTCCACTCTAAATAATCAGTTGGCAAGATTTTGCTCAAAGACTTCATGCTAAAAGGTGTGGAAGACAGGTGTATTTTAATTTTCTTTGATAGGAATGTTCCTGTATGCTTTTCAAGCCTTTCCACTGATATCCAGGGTACATTTGAATTCCCCAAGATCCTTGTAGTAAATCTGGCCCAGACAACAGTGTCTGTCCCTTGTTCTGGAAATGGACAGAGGCCATTACCACAAGCTTCCTCACAGAATGGATCTACTCACACAAAATCAGGGGTGTATGATACACCCGACCCCAATTAACTTCAACTGACTGCTTGGATTATGGGGTCTTATTTTCCTTTACGCACCTGTTTATTGATGATGTGCAGCAGGTACTAATGGAGGCAAGAAAGCCTACTACTATAAAACCACATATTAGTAAATGGAAATTTTTTTCTAGCTGGTGCCAATAAGAGCAACATATAACCAGTACCCATTCAGGGCTAGTTGTTTTATGGTTTTACAATATTTGTGTGACTCACTTTCCCATGGCCTTTCTTAATCCTCCATCAAGGTTCATTTATTGGCCATTTCAGCATGACTGCCCATGAGTCCTCCCCTTTCAAGGCTTTCTCATGTCAGAATGATTTTGATAAGAGTTTTATCCCCAAGAAAACCAGTGGCCCTTCTTAGGATCTTAATTGTAACATGGAAAGTAATTTTATGGATTGCTCTGACCTCTGCAAGAGGACCAGCTAAATTGTAAGATCTTATGGTGATTCAACCCATTGCTACCTTTTTTAATAGAAAAAAACTGATTACTGTAGCATTCCATACAGGCAGGGTGTGAACTGCAGCAGCTGCTTGCTTCATTTGTAGCAAGCAGTTGGCTACAGTTTAAAAAGAAAAAAATTGTTTTAAATTAAAACATGAGTGTTGTAGCGCGCCATGCAAACAGTGTAGAAACTGTAGCATCTGTTTGCTACATCTGTAGCAAGTACTTTGCTACAGTTCAAAAAGAAGATTTTTTTTAAACTAAAACATGAGCACCAGAGCAGTCTGTACAGGCAGAGTATAAACAGTTTGCTGCAGTTTAAAATAAGACTTTTTTCATAAAATAAGTTGAAGGGGGACTTGAGGCAGGGCACAGAAATGGGACCTTAATGGCTGGGGCAGGAAGTGTGGGTGGTGTTGCTCATCTGGCCAACTGATTGGTGTGCCAGTAGAAGGAACATCTTTTTTTGAATGGAAAAGGGGGGTGTATATCTAACTGTATTAAGTTGATCACTATGATCAGCTTATTACAGTTAAGTGCTTTTAATTTTTTTCTTGTTCTTCACTTGAAGAGCTGGTGGTGGTGGTTCATAGTACTGCCTCGGGCACTGGTTTAACCAGCTATAGTTCTGAGGGTTGGATTCTAGAAGTTTTCTAGAAGCTGCAACTTGGCAGTCTGTACATACTTTTTCAAAGCATTATAAGCTTAATTCCTTTTCTAGGTCTAGATCAGGCTTTGCTAGGATCATTCCCCAGGGATTCTTAGATTCTTCTCCTTCCACCTCCCAAAAGTAGTAAGCTAGGGTAATCTACCCATATAGCTAAAGCTACTACAGCAGTGATCAGTATGATGAACATAGTACAGTTGTGTAAGTAAACTTACCATAGCAGTAGATGTTTGTATGATCACTGCTGCAGTAGCCACTCCCTCCATCCACTTATTCCATATTTAGACATTGCCCTGTAGATGCAGAAAATATATGAACATCTTTTTCACATTTCACCCTCAAAACCTATTACACCAACATTCTCCCTCTTGCCAGCATATTATGCTGTTGTTGGGTCTGACAGTCATAATATATCTATGCAAACTGCTTAAGTAATGTCAGTTTTACCAAGCAAATGTTTCTCCCTTAGTACAACACTTGTACCTCACCAAGATGATATGACTATTTTCTCTAAGTGTACAAAGATTTTTGGACATGAGATGTATGTGAAAGCTATACAACAGTCAAACGTTTTTACTCAAACTTATAGCACAAGGCCAGCCAAAATATGTAGAATTGTGCCCTGAGTATCTGCTGGTTGTTGTGTTTCCCATTATGCTTAATAATCCTCTAACCCCAAACTCACCTTGCCTTTGCAGTACCCATCTCAGTAACCTTTCCCTAACCTTTTAAGGTATAGTTGCTGTAGTTAATAAAGTGAACTTGCAAAAAGTAGCACTTACCTTGTACACGCTGAGATTTAGTTGCCTTAGCAATCAGTATGGGATTTATATATTACAGGTGTCCAAGTGGCTGTTCTATGAATACTTCTGTAGTGTGATGGTTGTCAGAGCCTTTTTTCCCACTTTTATTGCACAAATCAAGCTGCCTGGGCATGGTGAGGATGCAGATTAGGGCTCAACTCATAATTCTTCCTGAATCAATCAACTGGTACATTGAGATACCTTGGTAAATGCTTCACTCAGTTCTACTTTGTGCTGTGCACATACCTGGGCATCTGCACACAGCATTCCAAATTTGTGGGCCTTGCCATGCCTCTAGGGAAAGATCTGTAATTCCACATTGCACATTTGTGGACCTTGCCATGCCTCTAGCAAAGATTTGTAATTCCACCTTTAACCTTATAGAAAGGAGCCACTGTAGTGTCTGCTTTCTTAATAGCATATAATGGGATACATGACTGCCATGTTTCATAACTCAAAATACCATAGTCAGCCATTATAGTACAGTAAATATTTCAGCCTGGACTAGCATCTGCTGTGAAAAGGAGTTACTTGCAGTTGTGACACAGATGACACACAGGAGAGTAGATGTGGATGTGAAATACATGCCATTTTTTTCTGATTTTACTAGGTGAAACATTATGGCAGGAGAAGGGGGAGGTAGTGCTCCTTTCTGGAGCACAAATGTGGTGTGTGAAAGAGACTGAAATCTTTCTTTACTTCTTCCATAATGACTATAGCCAGATACTTTTGCAGGAGGGCTACAAAAGGTCCTAAGATAAGCCTGAGGCCTGTAGTTTGTTTTAGTCTATCATCTGTGCAATTAGCATCCCACACATGGGGGAGCAGTAAAATCATCATTATAGTGAAATGAGGCTTTAGCATCCTGACTTCCTAGGTAATGCATGGAATAGTTAAGCACTACCTATGCATCGTAATTACAACATATGCTAGGTGCAAATATTTTAGTCAGTGGTGTTTTCTTCCATAACTCCCGAAGCTACTGCAGTGAATCTGTAGCTGCACATGAGAAGTATAAAGCACTTGAGAGAGCCCCAGGGTGAGTATACTTGATTGCTACTGTACATGTTTTAATGTTAACAGTTTATTCAGGTATCTTAAGAGCATGCCATGCAGTATAGATGTTGTGTATTACTACCACTTGTGCACCAGCTTCCATAGCTCAAAGGTAGCAGTATGACTTTGCATGCTTTCACTGCATGCATTCATGCAGGCTTTCATGTAATTGTAGAAATGGAACAAGATGCTAAGGCATTGCTTTTGCATTGTGATCATGCTTGTGGCTTCACATAACCCGCATGTGTACTGTGTAACAATTTGTAATCTGAGGTGTCTGTTTCATTATAGTACTTACAACATTAGAAAGGAGAAATATATGAAGGAGATACATTTTTCACTTGGAAATTTGTCTGACAGACCATGTTTGTCACTATATGTGGTCTGTTGTAGTCTAATGTTATTATCTCCTTGGCAGCAGCCTTGGCTCATACTTTAGATATAGTTCAGCATGTTGACAACAACTTGTGGATTGTGTATGATGATGCATCTGGATTCAGTTCCCATAAGTAGTTGTGCACCATCCTTGGTCATTTGGGTAGTGTGTTCAAAGTTCCTTCAGTTATTGTACCCGTGAGCGGAATGTTTGACTTAGTAGCATTTTTCCTTTGTACATGTACATTTGTCTCAGGCATCCAATTACTGTGTGTTACACTACAAGCTTCAGTTGGGTTGCCCATGTAGCTCAACCTATTAAAGGTTTGCCTTTCAGAATGATTGTGATGATGACTCTGGGTTCAAGTCCTCCACCTCCCAAGATCTGTATGCTCCCAGCCTTGGTAAATTAAGAAGCATGCTTGTTATTCCATTAAAACTCATTCCTTTCAGTAGAGCTCTTTTGAGTGTGTACCTTTAACTCCCAGTGGGTGTGGCTTCAGCCTTTAAAACACGAAGTTATCACCTTACAGTTCTAACAAATACTAATTGACAGAGGTCATATATCAATACAGTTGTGTTTACCATCATGTATGCTTCAAGATAAAATATTCCAATGACTTGTATGTAGCATGGTTTTGGAATTATGAATGCAAATATGAACAGGCAATATTTGACACCTAGAAGAGCAGTAGGAAGTAACTCCAGAAACACCTGGAGATGTCACTCGACTGTAATGAGTTAAGTATAGTTCATAGGTGTGTACTAGACTAATGGCCCTTGAGCCTTTACAAGCCTAGCCCATAGGATTACCCTGACATCGTGCCACCCAACCTTAGTTCCTAGTACCTCTGTCGAGTAGCACCACTGAAGTTATCCCTGGGGTGAATTTTCTATTTCCCATCCACTCATCAAGATTGCTCTTGAAGAGGGCCAGTGAGGTGCTATGCTTGACATGTATGGGAAGTCTATTCCATAGCATGGGCAGTCTCTGGGTTATGAACATGTCCCTCCAGCATGTTCTACTGATTGTGGTAATGAGTTGAGGTCTCTGGAGCATGTGGTGCAGAGAGATTGGGATTTGTTTAGATGTAGCATTTCTAAAAGAGCTGGATCAGAAATGGCTTTGTAAGTCAAGCAGAGATTGCCTCTAAGTAGGTGATATGAGATGGAGAATAGTTGGAGTTTTTTGAGTCTGTCCATATAGGACAAGTGTTTAAGGCCTAGGATCCTCTTTGTGAGGTACTTTTGCAGCCTCTCCAGTTGTTGCAGGTGTCTAGTGAGGTACATGCCAAATGGGGCATTGTATTTGATGATTGGCCTAATGAGGGAAGAGTAGAGGGAGACAATGACCTCTTTCTTCCTGGATGCAAAACCCTTAGTAATGAGATGTGCCACATAGGACTTTCTGACCACAGTGGCAATGTGGTGGTCAAAAGAGAGGTTGCTGTCAACCTGTGTTCCCAGGTCTCTTATAATGCCTTCTGTGTTCAGTGGACTACCATCAATGTGGTAATTCAAGGGAACTGGGTTTTTCCCAAAAGGGATGAAGACACATTTTTTGGCATTGAGCTTAAGGCCATGGCTCTGACACCAGTTGTTGGTCTCATTGAGGCTTTTCTGTAGGATGTCGGCATCACTTGGGGAGTTGATAATAGCTCCCAACTTGCAATCATCTGTGAACTTGTCACATTAATATTGACTCTAGACATTACCTCAAATCATACAGTATTGTTTTGTGATTTATTGTGTAACTGCTTGGAAGGAGAAGATGTAGTTTTATTCATATTTTATAACCTCTGATTTTTACTGGTTTTTTTTTGTTTTTTTTTTAATGAAGGGATAGATTGTAGACAGGCAAACTCATGCCTTCCCATGAAGCCAACTCAGCAAGAAATTATATGGATTGTAGATAAGACACTCCAGAGCTTATCTGAAATCATCCAGTTTTGCTTTATGGTTCATTTTGTAACTGCTTGGTAGGAAATTATTTATTTTGATGTATATATTAGTTTTTACCTCTGATTTTCAATGTTGTAATGAGGTGCGACTGTGAGCACTATTGAGAGAGAAAGGACATCTAGCATATCAGTATGACTGGCACAACTAGTACAATACGTCAGAATAACTATTTTATGAATGACTTCCTTTTGTACAAGATTAGCTCAGTGTTCTTAATGCAATATTTATTTGCATACTGTTTGTGTGATTTCACACCATTTGATTTAAATTACCAATTGTTTTAATTTCTGGGAATTCTGAGGCTACTGATGTTAATATTTTTCTTCCTATTAAAATTCTTTACTTTATTTGTTGGTAGAAGAGAATGGATTGTTTAAAAAGTATAGTATTAATACTTTGCTAAATCATAAGTATCTTTCTCAGTGTACTAAATGCAGTATATATACAAGGGTAACACCTGCTACAATTGGAGACTTGTGTTAATCATGTCAAAAGTTGGATGATTTGCTTTCTCTTACTAATATCAAATCTAGACTTTCTTAAGATGATTCTACTTATGCAAGGGTCTATATTACAAGATCGAATGCTTAGGTGATCGAACACCTAAACATCAAACTTGTAATATCGAAAGCAAAAAACAGCGAATGGGCAATTTTATGCAGGGAAAGATTTCCCTTGGTCATTTGCCAGATTTTGCCATTTTGTCTACTGTAGAGTGATCTTGGAATTGGTATATTTAGTTAGAAGGGGTGTGGGGGGCACAGCCCCACACTTCGGGGGATGTGGGGGGTGAAGCGTCCCACTTAGTTTGGGTGTAAAGTTTTTTTTTTCTGTGGCCGACCGACATGTTTTCCTGTGCCATTTGATGTTTTTGAGTTCAATATTACAAGTTTGATGTTTAGGTGGGCAATCAAAATATATCATAAAATATATAAAATATCATAATATAATATAGATGCCTATGCAACTGGTACAGCTTGGAAGACCGTTGTTATATATAATAAAGACTGGCTTGATGAGATAAATAATATCAGGCAAAGTACAAACAGAACACATTTAGTTAGGAAAGGAAGTGTCCTCTTCTAATAAAGATCACTCAACACCTACTAAACATCTTACTACAGAGAACAGCCTTGGAATTCTGAATGTAATTATGCAGTGGTCTGAGGACTCAAAGCATGTAGAAGAAAGTAAAAAAAGAAAGTGAAAATTCACAACAAATATCTAGGGAGAAAAACATTATTAATGTCTATGAAGGAAAGAGAATATATAGCATACAAAAGGACACCACTGGGTTATGTAACACCCAGATTACAGGTAATGATAACATTAAAACATTCAGTCTCAGTCTTAAAATATTCAGTCTGTAGAAAATGACACTATGCTTCCAACAGAGAAAGTTGAAAAAAATGAGACAAGGGTCAGGCTAAAGCGAAGAACTCTAAAGTGAATTTGGTAGGATTTGTAAGGATAAAGAACATTACTGTAAGAAAAAAACAGGAGTAAGACTGAAGACAAAATGTCTCAGGCTGTGAATGTCCAAAGGCAGCAAAATGAGAATTGTATGCTTCAAGTGAAATAAGTGTTGAAATCAATCAGATTAACAAGACAAATGGTGGTAAAAAAATGTCTTTTTTAATAACTGAAAGAGCAGACATTACTGAATTAGAAGTTGATTTGTCTGATCTGGCCAAAAATTACTTATTTATAATTAGAGATTTTAATCAAATATCAATAAATAAAGGACCTGATACTCACATTTCCAGGGAAGATAATAAACACTGAAAAGATTTTGCATGGAGAAAAAATACAGGGTATGAGTAGGGTCTTAGAATGTTCTAATGTAAGGAAGCAATGAACTATGTTGATTGAAATTATCTCATCTTCAAGGACTCATTGAATGTTAGTAGGGAACTTACAGACATCTTGAATAATATAACCTGTACAGGTATTAGGACATTTTTCTCAAATCACATATGGAAAGGAGAGTCAGGTCACTGTGAATGGAAAAAATTTGTGGGTAAATGCTGATATGAAATAAATTATACATTTTAAAATGTGGGAATGTGTAGAACATGCAAAACTAGTTTTATTTGCACATGAGCTTAGATATGACCAATTGTTACGATAACAGCAGAGATTTTTATAGCAGATATACTACAGTATTTGACTAACACAAGATAGGATTTTTGCCAGGTCAGAAATGTAACAGTTTGTAGACAGCAGTATCTGATTTATCTGTGCTGGGTGTTAATTGGATGAACATTAGTTATATTTTTTTATTGGAAAAGTTGTTGCTTTCACATAACATTGATATATTGTTTGTGAAACATGGTTTAAAAAGCAATGATTGAATGAAAATCAGGGCTGTCAGGGTATAAATGTTTTTTCTGAAAAACACTTTGTAATAAAAACAATCGGGAAGAGGTGTTATGATAGGACTTACAGATTGCTATGAGACCTTCATTACACAGTTGATGAAAACACCAGTATTGTAAATTGCATAACTGTGACAACAAATAGAATGGATTACAGTTGTTGGAGTGTATAAAAGAAAAAAATGCATTGTGATGTAATTTAAACACATATTTCAGCCTTTGATAAGATCATACCTAAAGCACTGATCAATAACTTATAACTCAATAACTTATTAATAATTAATATATCCAATATGATATAATATATACTTATATAATTAATATAATAATAATAATACATATAATATAATATAATATAATATAATATAATATAATATAATATACAATGATGTATAATAATATAATTATATTAATATAATATTAATATAATTACCTATATATATATTAATAAAATATCAATAATAAGTTAATAATAACTCAATCTCATCTGGCAATGTACCTGTACTGACCAAGGCTAGCCCTACTATCACCATTCAGATAAATCTTCCTCTGGCACTACTCAAAAGTCAAACATATAGAAAAAAAACTACCATAATGAATTGTATTTTTAAATGTATGTATATAACTGTATATATTACTGCACTTTCTTACTCAAATACATTATATTTTCTGTTTTACTACTGTACACTCTATATTGTATACTTCTGTAACTTCTCATCGTACTATGCTATGATATACTATTGTTTAACTTGTATTCATCTCCGACTTTTGTATTTTTATTATATATGTGGAGCTTTTGTATTTTTTATGATTGTCATGTATGTAGAGCTTTTCTCCCCGGGTTTCTGCTGAAAATGGGCACCTGATACCCAGTCAGACCTACCCGATAATTAGGTCAATATCAGAAGACCGAATGGAAATAATATCAAACAGCAAAACAGCGGAAAGACCATACCTCGAACTTGCTATTGTGGGGGGCTGCACCCCTGCACCCCTCCCCCGCTAAATATATATACCAACTCCAAGATTGCACTACAGTGAGAAAAGGGCAAATATTCCAATCTTCACTGTACTGTGATCTGGCAAACAGCACTTTGAGGTCCGGTCTTTTCTCTGTTTTGCTGTTTGATATTTGTCCATTCTGTCTTCGGATACAGACCCCGGTAATCAAATATAAAATAAATAAATAGCTTAGAAAAGTTGGGTATTAACGTAATCTTGGTAAGATGGATAGCTGCATGACTTAAAAATAGAACATGGCAAACATCATATTCCAACTGGACGGGTGAAAATCAAGGTTGTAGTCAGGATGTCACATAAGACTCTGCCCTAAGCTTGTACTTGTCTAGGATGTATCTTTCATATCTAACTTTTTGATCTGAAGTGATTTTAATTTGCATGCAGATGACTTGAAAATGGGTAAACTGATTACATATGTTACACATAGGGCATCTCTGCAAAGAAACTCAACTAAATTGACCAGTTGGGTACAGGAAAATAACCTGCTGATAAATACATCAAAAACTAAGCAAATGAGAATTGGGAGGCATAGCTTGAGGGGTAAATATTTAATACTACACACAGTGATTGAAACTGTGGATTCATTTATGGACCTCAGCATATGATTAGACCTAGCTTTGACTTTTTCTGATATATAGACGATATAAAAATATTTATAAAGTCTAGGAAATCAGAATGATGAAAGTTACATTAGATCCAAAAAAGTGTGTGGAATAATATGGAAACCTTATAAGAAAATTTGCATGAGCAGTGTTAAAAACAAAGGGCCGGCCACGGTGGTGCAGTGGTTAGCATTGCCACCTCACAGCAAAAGGTTCTCTGTTTCGATTCTCAGCTGGGGTGCCTTCTGTGTGGAGTCTGCATGTCCTCCCTGTGGTCGAATGGGTTTCCTCCAGGTGCTCCAGTTTCCTCCCACATCCCAAAGACATGCAGTAGATGGATTGGACACTCAAAATTGGCCCTAGGTGTGAGTGTGTGCCTTCTGTGGAAGGTTGGGCACTGGGCACTGGACTGGCTACTCGACACTGTAAAACTCCACTGCCAATCATGAGCAGACAGATGATCAGCTGTAGTGACCCCTAACTGGGAAAAGCCAAAAGAAGAAGAAGAAGTATTAAAAACAAAGAACAGAACAACAACCAGTTCTTTTAAGTCACGATGTTTAAAAGAAAAACAAAGGAAAGCCACTAGAATGACTAAATAATTTTGGAAATAAATAAAATCCCTTACAGGCCGCATATCCAGACCTACAACTACCTCTCAAAATAGCATCATAAACAGCCTCTCTGAAATTAACTATAAAACTTTCTCGTTTCCTCCATTCAGGACATCACCAGCTCATTTTGTCCATCTTCAAACTACAATTTCCTACATAGACTCTAGGATTCAGCAAGTAGCTGTGCAGGAATAAGTATTTCCTACACAGCAGGGACTGTTCCTGTACAGCATGGCAGCGCACCTTGCATATTCATGAAGGTGCACTGCCTGAGCTGTTAAATGGACATGGAGCTGTGTACGAGTGCAGGGGGTGTGTCTGAGAGCAGAGCTCTAACAATATACACACCCTTGCACTCTAGAATTGGCTTTTGGTAATTAAAATGAGCGAGAATGTTCATAACACCCCCAACCCATCAGGAAAACAAAAGTGGTCAAAGGCAAAAGGAACAAATGTCAAACCATGAAGCAGAAAGTTGACAAAAGTACAGGGTTTAGCATTAGCAGAGATATTCTGAAGGGTATAACTAAAATAACACAACAAAACTTTTTTTTTTAATAAATGCAATAAAGTTTAGGCATAGCTGCGTGGGTGTGCCCATTGTTAGCCACGCTTAGTCCAGCTTAAACAGCACAAGAAGTTAAATAGCAAGAGACATCCAACATAAGCAGTATTGCAATAGTGTAGTGGTTAGAGTGTACACTTTGTGAGCAGCCATTCCCAGCTCAATCCCCACTGTAACCAATTCACATTTTAAATGTGACAGCAGTGCATAAACAATTTATTTTTGTATTACCTATTAAATAATATATATTTGTTAACCGAAGTATTGCATTAGGTCCAAATGTGAGGTGTCAGTTTAATAAAATTGTGAAATCCCCATATAAATGCAGGTGGCACATACAGTATAGTCACACATGAATAAATGTAATGAAAGCACATTGGGAGATGTCAGGGAAAGTAAACAAATGTATAATATGTAATGAATGATGAATCAATGCCATACAGCAGATAGTCTATAAAATGAAAAATAAGCAATGCTAAGTATTGCACAGCTCTGCTTACCAGGTGTAAGCGTTGTGTAAATATGACTGCTAAGCAATGAGTAGCCCAGCTAAATGGATTTGCCCATTGGGTAAGCAGAGCTGAACCTGCCCCTTTAAGCAATGCCAACCTTAGCTAAGCCCGTAGCTTAGCTTACATCAGCATATTCAAAACCATCCAATCATGGCAAAGGACGGGAAATCAGCCATATTTAAACCCCACAGGCAGGAATACAGCTCATAACTGGTTGCATCTTCCCACTGTAGGCAGAATGGCTAGAGTTGGAGAGGGTATGCACTTCTGTGTGCAGCACTGGGGCATCCAGAAGTCCAAGGTCATGGTAGGACTCCTGGTAAAAATACATGATGAAAGACTGCTGCAGGGCCAGTACCAAGGCTCCCAGTCTAAAGCCTAAACCTGGGACCATCTCGCCCGTGACCTCACCAGTGCCACTGGTATCCCTTGGACTGGTGAGCAGGTCAGACACCACTATGCCAATTTGAAATGGAGGATGAGTGAGCTCTTGGATGAGTGGGTCCAAGAATCAAGGCAGAGGGGTGATGTCCCACCAGTGTGTAAGCACTCATACCAGTAACTGTTTAATAATGTCCAGCCTGTATATATGATGGAGAGGTATGGCTAAATATTTCTCTATTTCCCTTACAGCTGCAGCTGAGTGGGCTGTGAATCAGGAAGCCCATGCAAGTAGGCTGCAAAGGCTGCATCGTGAGGCTGGTGAGTAACAATCCTGCTTGTAGTAGTCATACCAAATAAATATAAAAGTAGTAGAAAGTCAGCTGCCAGTATAAAAACTGCTTTGTGTATGGATTGTACTGAATAAACCAAACAATTTGATAGTAATTGTCCCATATAGGTCGTATTTAAATAAAACTGTAATTTCCTGGCAATAAAACTCTAAATTCTGGACTGGTTGTGTTTACTCTGGTATTGTATGGCATTTTTAGTGTTGCATTCTCTGAATAGTAATGTTGTATTAACCACTGTTACCCACACTGTGCTACATAATATACATGTCTAGGAATGTCTGTATAAGACTATTGTAATTACAAGGTCAGATTGTACAACCAAGAGAGACAAATAGAAAACACTAAAGAGATAGACAGCAATAACCAAACAGCACACTCTGCTGAAACGTAAATTGTTCGAATCCTGGGAGTGGTAGTAAGCTGTATGCATAATCATACCTCTCAACTGTACACATTTGTTCAGAATGTCCAGATAGTTGGCTCATATTTTCTGTCTGTTACCCTGTCCACCGGGCAAATCAGTGGGATGATCTCAGAATTTTAGTAAGCAAATAATGACATACATCTGTTTTCAGATTTCAAAACCTTCAGAAAATGTATATGAAAACAAACCTGTCACTCTAGCAGCTCTCCAAGTTTATGAGAGCAGTATTCAAAATATGTCCCTATTTCTATGCCCATGTTGTCAAGCTATGACCAGAATGTGTGCATTAACAGATTGAGAGGTATGTGCATAATATTAACTCGGAATCTGGGAATATGTGTGAAAACAGTCAGGTAGCATTAACAAACATTCCCTCCACAGGTCTGACAGATAAGAAAACTGTGCCTGCCAATAAAGATTGAAATCCTGGACTGGTAATCTTTACTCTGGTATTGTATGGCTGACATGTAGCATTCAGTAACATCTGATATCAGAATAGTACTGTTGTGTCAACCACTGTTTCTCACACTGCTACATAAAAATATGTCTAGGAATGTCTGTATGAGACTCTTGTAATTACAAGGTCAGATTGTACAACCGCCAGAGACTTAGACAGAAAACACTGAAGAAATAGACAGCAATATTCAAAGAGCACACTCTGCTGACACTTAAATTGTGGCATTTTTATCAGACAGAGCCATGGTTTGAATCCTGGGAGTGGTAGTAAGCTGTATGCATAACCATACCTCTCAACTGTACACATCCTTTCAGAATGTCTAGATAACTGGATCATATTTTCTGCCTGTTCCCCTGTCCCTGTGGCAAATCAGTGGAATGATCTTAGATTTGTAGTCAGCAAATAATGACATACATTTTATTTTCAGACATCAAAACCTTCAGGAAATGTATATGAAAACAAATCCTGTCACTCTATCAGCCCTGCAAGTTTATGGGAGCAATATTCAAAATATGTCCCTAGTTGTACCCCTATGTTGTCAAGTTTGACCAGAGTGTTGCAATAAGAGATTGAGAGGTATGTGCATAATATTAACTTGGAATCTGGGAATATGTGTAGAAACAGTCAGGTAGTGTTAACAAACATTCCCGCCACAGGTATACCAGGTAAGAGATGTAGAATTTAGCTATAAGACAGTAGAAGTATACACTTGTTTACAAACATACCACTGGCCAAACCAAGGCCATAGGGTAGTGTAATCATACCTGTACCTTAATGATTACAGAAATGATCATTAAAGTTGTGAGAACTACAAGGATATATACATTGTGAATTGACATCTCTCTCTCTCCCCTCTACCATATCTGCAACAATAATCTAAATACTTAAATCAATGGGTATGTTTACACCAAACCTACTGTTGAGACATATGTCCTATTGTTCAATAAATATTTAAATATGTTTCTATTAATGTTCCATGTTGAAATACTATCATCAGTGGCCTGTTGCTATCAATGTAACCTGCATGCAGTTGTAATGGCCACTGTGGTTCCATATATGCATGTGTTATGTTTGCTATGCAACTGTTCCAAATCTGGTGTTTTGGGTTAATGGGAATATCTATGCATGCTGTTGTAATTAATCCTGGAATGTGTTGACTATTTCTAACCCACATATGTTTTAAAACTGCAACACCATAGCATGTTTTTGAAGGCCGGTCCCAGTGGACCCACCACTCCACCTCATCTGGCCATGGCACTGGGCTCCAGCACGTCTGGGACCCACACTGGGATCTCCTCGTCAGCTGGTCCTGCACCACCTTTGGGTGTAACTGCCTCAGGGGATGGGGTTCACCCCCCTGGGAGCGGATGTGGACAGGAAACTGTCACTTGTAGTCAGGTTCAGGAAATGGTGTGTAGCGAGGGATCTGCTACACCAGCTTGAGGGCCATGTGGCACATTTAGAGGGGCAGCTTGCCCCTCCTACCCAGCCATCAGCACAGCCACCTTTGGGGCTGTGAAGGTGTAGTGGTGACTGCCCATGGGTGGGGACCTCAGTCCCACTGTTTCCATTTGAGGGGTCATGGGCTTCCGATTTCCAAACACCCCTCCCCATCCAAGGTGTTTACCCCCCACATGTGTCATATACAGCCCCTGAATGCTGTCTTGTCTGGCTTGTCTGTCTTCCTTCCCAACCTACCTCCCAAAATATACCTACTATCCTTCCCTAACATCCCACTCTCACCTTAACAAAAAAAGGGCAATCTGTTCCCAACACAAATTTCGCGCCATACATAACTGTCCATTTCACACCCGCTTACAACTGCTTACAGGTGCCTTAATCACTCTGTATCTAACAGCCATTTTGTTGGCCAGGAAATATATTATCAGCCATTGCAAGTGTGTAACCCAGGACCCTGCATGGACACATTGATTTACCAGTAAGCCATCTGAGCTGCAGATATGTGTGATGTGTTTTCAAAAATATCATGCAGCACAGTCATTCAACAATAGGGAAAATGTATGTATACACACACACACTATATATATATATATATATATATATATATATATATATATATATATATATATATGTATATGGGTCTAGGACTATTCACTGAAACCAGATTTCATTGAAACACATTTGACTGTGCACAAATCACTGAAAGCTCAATTCACTGAAAACACAATTCACTGAAACACATTTCACTGAAAGTTATATATGGCTTTTCCCCACTGTTGTACGACCCTGGAGTTATTATATATAGTAAGGGGGGTGTGGGGTGGCTGAGTAGAAGGGGCAAGCTGAACCTCTACTTGTGTCATGAGGGCCTCGAGGTGGTGTAGCAGATGCCACAATTCTCTGCAGAGCTTCCTATGCACCAGACCCTGGACCTAACTTCAGGTTATAGGATCCTGTCTGTGTGCGCTCCAAGGGGGGGCAAGCACCATCCCCTGAGGTGGTTCCACCTGAAGGTAGTGCAGGACCAGCAGATGACAAGGTCACGGCTTGGGTCCCAGACATGCTGTGGCCTGGTTCCATGGCCAGATCAGGTGGGAGCCTTCCCAAACATGCTATTGTGTTGCAGTTTTAGAACATATGTGGGTAGTAATAGTCAACACAATCCAGGATTAGTTATAACAGCATGCATACATATTCCCATTAACCCAAAACACAAGATTTGGAACAGATGGATAGCAAACAGAACACATGCATATATGGAACCACAGTGGCCATTATAATGGCATGCAGGTTACATTGTTAGCAACAGACCACCAAAGATAGTGTTTCAACATGGAACATGAATAGAAACACATTTCAATATTTGTTGCACAATAGGATACATGTCCCAACAGTAGGTTTGGTGTAAACATACCCACTGATGTGTGTGTTCAGATTATTTTTGCAGATATGCCAGCGGGCACAGAGAGATTTCAATAAACAACTATTATACCTTCCAGTATGAGGTCCTCAGACCTTTTTTCCTGTTTATATCTTCCAGGTGCCATGTCAAAAGAGTGACTCCCTATGTTCACTCCACAGGAGAATGACATACTCATCAATTTTTATTTTGCAACACCACAGAACCCTCCTTGGGTGTACGTCTCATGATCTGCAGGAGAGGACTGCCCTGTGGAATAAACTCATCCACAGGGTAAACTATGTTAGCATGCATAACCGCAGTTATGAGCAGGTGTGTCATCGTTGCACTGACCTCATCTGCCACGACTGTCAGCATGCTGCTGCAGTTAAGTGGGACCAGCTAGCCACAGGTGGGGGCCATGCCATCCAGCCCCCACTGACACATGTTGAGGAGTTCCTCACCAGCCTTGGGACACCTGCCCACCAGCCAAGTCAAGAACCTGAAGATAGCATTGTGGAGGTGGGTGCTACCCACACAATGGACAAGGAGCATGCAGACAAGGCCCCAGGGCACATTAGTAGACCACTGTTGCTTATCTATCTTCATCTGTAAAGTATCTTCATGCATATGTCAGATAAACTAGTCTGTCGCTGCAGTGTAGTAATGAACAGATGTGCATAATCTGTAGTATTGTGGGTTTTGTACTGTTGATGTACTGAAATGCTGTTCCCACCCTGTACCAATGTCACTGTCACACAACTATGTAGGTCCCTCTGATATACCTCTGGGGCAGCAACCTGTAGCTGGTGAGTATGGAGGTCTTTTATTCAGGTTTGCCAATACACCGGCCATGTTATGGTCATGGTATTTGCCATGCATACATTTAACACACCTACCCATAATGCATGCTGTACATGTTCACTTATTGTTGATGTTAACTGCACTGCATCACAGTGGTCACCATGGTGGCATATCTGAAGGGTATGTAAGAGTCCTGCATTGTAACTAACAACCTGTCAGTGCAAGATGCATGAACAGAGATACACATGATGGTGGGACAAATGGCCTAAAGTAGGGACATGTCTGAAACATTACCCTTATACAGTGGCTACAACAGTGTATATACCAGTCTTACAGTGGCAACTGTTACAGATCTACACAATGGCAAATCACAGTACCACATTCCACAATTTTTATAACCTGTAATGTGGTCCTAACATGAGCAATGAATGCATAGTATGGAATCCTATGTTAGGATAACAAATATGGGGAATACATACCTTAACAAACACTGGAAGCATATGTGTGCACACACTCCACATAACATATTATGGAAGCAGCTTTTGAGGTACTGCAGCATTCACTCATCTTGAGTATGCACCTTCTATCAAGTACGACTCCTCAATGTCACACCAAGTAATGGTCTGCTGTCGAAGAAATATGTCCATGACATTTGCCAACTCACCTGCAACAGAGGCAGCCATGGCTTGCACACATCTTACAAACCATGGAATGGATCCCATATCCAACAGCTAGCACTGAGAAGTGGGAAATGTAGCTTTATCTCACCATAGCATATACCATGGCAAACAGGGCAGGTGAGCATGTATGTGACGATGAAGTATGGAACACCATTAATGTAGAAAATAAACAGATGTCCATCCGAGACAGATGACAACACATGTTGCAAACTGGTCATGGAGGCTGCCCAGAAACATGCAGCAACACTGAGGGACTTGCAGGAATGTCTAGCAAGTACTGCATGTGCAGTACCTGTGTCGACAATTACCTGGACTCTGTGAGTTAGGGTAATTAGATGGAAGAGTTGTTCCACAGGAGATATCATCCAGGGCTCTATACAGGTAGCATATGCATAACATCAAGTCTCCCAAAGGCATGTGTTGCAATGTGTAATGGTGTACTGAGACCAAGGCTGAAACCTACAGACCCTATTAATAAACATACATGTGTTGCACAAGCAACAACTCATTCTACTTCAGGCATATCATCCCCATCTGTACCTTGCTGGTGCCGGTGTACACCTTTAGGTTTGATGTTCATTAGCAGGAACTAGGCTGGTAGACATGGTGTTTTGAATTTGGGACACTGCAAAATGTCATTCATGTGTGGCCCATAGTTGTCAGGCATCTGCAAAAAAGCTGAGGATGGGGAGGGGTGTCATCCTGAAACACAACAGTGAACTGAAGCATACATTCAAAGCTCACTAAGAATAGTTGTATCTGAACACAGTCAAGGTCATGCATTGTGGCAGACATAACCCTGACTCCGCAGCAATAGTGAAGGCACTGTGTGACCTGCAAGGGCTGTGCACATGAGCTGACCTTGCAATCTGGCAGAGTAGGGGGGCATTTGTAGGGCAGAGTGACAAAATAATGGCAAGTGAAGATGGGCCATGCTAGTAACCCCTTCCAGAAATAGTGACTGCTGTAGTTCACTTAACAGGTGCTGCAACAAACTATCATGTTAAGGATGTGCACACTTATGCAACCCACATATTGTATGCATCCCAATCAACATCTGCACAACTAACACATTTGTTTGATACTGCATTTGATTGCACAGGTCATATGTCACATATCAGGTGTGTGTAATGTTAAGATATGGAGTATTGTGACCCTGTGGCATATCAGGGAAGAGGGTGGCATGTCAATAAGGATGTGTACACTCCTCATAGCCACAGTAAACTTTGAAGGTTGTCAGTGTAATTGGTTTTTATTGCTCATACATGCACTGATGATGATAAGATCTGCCAATCAGACATCAGGCATTCACTATTGACGTCTGTCCTCATATCAACCCAAGTATTTCTCAGACAAACACACAGGGGCTGTGAGCAACAAAGTAAAAATAACTACCACACATATACACATTCAGCAATGGTGTGTACACTTGTGAGATATGGTGCACAGTACATAGCAGGGTACTGAACAGGTGTACAGCAATAATGTGTACATGGGTGCAGTGTGTTCCAGGGGAAGGAGCATCACCTGCTAACACAACTCATGCATCACAGAGATGTATAATGTTGGTAACAGGGATTGAGTATAGCTGCAGTGCATGCTGTTGAGTGCCATATGTCATGCATGTTGACAGTTCGGTAATGAAGGGTATATGTAATATCTTTGTGCCACCTCACCTGTAAATGTGTGTGTGTGTGTGTGTGTGTGTGTGTGTGTGTGTGTGTGTGTGTGTGTGTGTGTGTGTTTGTGTGTATGTGTGTAGAGGTAAGCAATGATGTACAGGTCTTAAAGTACATATTCTGTTTTCCCCTCACAGGTGATGAGGTGGGTCAGGGTCCCCCCTGCAGGCAAACTGATGTTAGTGTCCATACAGACACTGAAAATGATGATAGGTATGGTGAGGCACAGGTGGGGTTGTCAGGGGATGAAGCTGTGCCATCTGTTGACATCTCAGTGTTATCCACCCCATCCCCGCACACAGTCACATTGTCTCTACATACTCTATCACCAGTGGCCATAGATGATGGAGAGTTGGCAGGTGGTGGCATGGGTCAGGACAGTGTGGTGACTATGGCAAGTGTGTCTGTACACCGCAGCTATAGCCAGATGACTGGTGAGGTACCACACAGGCAGATGTACAGGGGTGCTCATAGGAGGCCTACTGGCCATCATGCCCCTGGCAGAAGTGCCACAGCAGGAGTCACCAGACACATATTTTGGGCCATCATGAAGGCACAGGCACGTATGGAACATTATACCAGACAGGGTCTGAGGCTGCAGAGGGTTATTCATTCTGCTATTGACAACATCCATGATCTTGCAGGTGCCCACCATTATTTTGTGGTGGTCCTGGATAGGCGGTTGGGTGAGATGGTGGGTATCCTCAACCATGCAATGTCTGTGTTAGAGCATATGGTGGGAGTAGGACAACAGCCACATGGACATAGGTCAGCAACAACAACAGGTGGAGGTCTACGTGGATGTGCAACAAGTCAGAGCCGCTCTCATAGTGGCAGTACCAGCAGTACAGGGGGGAGGCTGTCCACACCACAACACAGCAGGCCATGTACACATGACCCTGGCCAGTTCCAATAGGGGCCTGAATCCATTGTACATTTGTCATCATCAGGGAAGAGCACCATGTTGTGCCTGTGGAACCCCTGGCAGGCACAGTTCTCATATCCCTTGCTGGAGATGGTGAACTCCACCCCCTGCCATGTATGGTCTGCAGCTGTCCAACAAACCCCTGTATATTACAGGCACATGGCTGAACTGTGTGCATGCATACATAGACACACACACACACACACACACACACACACACACACACACACAGCTAAGGAAACTCCATACCTACACACACCACATCTGCACAGCCAAATTAATAATGAAACCCCACACACACATACATGATGTCAAGCAAATGGCTCAGCCTAGGTCTCTGGCAAACCCAAAACACACCCTGTGCTTATAATGATACCTGTGCCACATCCCTGTCATCCATACTATCGATGCAGGGACAGGCTAATATGTATCTGATGCACAGGGTGAATATACTAAGGTGTAGCAATGTAATGCTGTGTAACAAGTTTTCAGCAGGAAAGTTTAATGCTTACATGTCAGGATGTGTAGCTGTCCAGCTATGATGCATTATAGCTGTTATTAACACTGACTGATAGTGGTCTCCATAATGTATTCAGTTTGTGTTGTAGGTGTCTGTGTGTCAGCAGGATGCTGGTCTGTTGTTGTTTCCTACAAGGAGTATGGCATTGTGGTGACACCTTGGCTGTGCCATATCCTGGGTACAGGTGAAAACATGTCACAGGTCTGTATAACAGTTACTGCATGTGCAACATGGCTGATAGATCTGAGGGGTGGATAGGATACAGGTAATTGCATGGTGGCTGATGTCAGCAGCCTTTCTACAGTAGACAATGGTAAGTGTACTGGGTGGCACACACCACATGTTTGTGTATAACACACACACACACACACACACACACACACACACACACACACACACACACACACACACACACACAGGCTTTGTTGTTGTTGCAATACACAAATAATACTGTACACATGGATGTACTTAGTTTTGCAATGAACCCATTTTAGCCTATGTAATTCCACCAAGACAAAATAGGCAAAACATCACATCAGTAAATAATCAGTCTGCTACTTTAATGTCATTGACAATGGTACTGGCAGGGTATATGTCCCTTCCCCAATGTAGTGCAATCCTGGCATTGATAAACATAGGTGTGCTGGTGTGGGTGGTACAACCCTACACATTGGAGGATGTGGGGTGGTGTAGAGCCGCACATAGTGTGAGTGACAACTACTTAACCTGTTAACATAAACTGAAAAGTATTACAGCAGACAAAGTGGGGGGATAGACACAACAATAACTCCAATAAGAGTGGCTGTGACCATAACATCGACAACCAACTATATATACCAATTCCACTATTGTTGTACAGCTATACAGTGGGGAAGAGGGCATTTAAACATATACTACTAGTTTTGATGGAATTAATTTCCTTGATATGATTCCTTTGAAATGTTTGCATTTGCCAGTCAGTTCTTGGACAGATGACCTCCTGGTTCATGTATTTTCTGCAAACTGATTTAGATCCCTTCACATACACACACACACACACACACACACACACACATACTTGGCAACACTGACAGTAGAACCCCTACCTAGGTACTTAATGCTACTAATGTGTTTGGTCTTAATTGCACACACCACACAGCTTTTATGATGATGTGTGTCCTGAGTCTCTTGTTAAGTAAGGAATATCACCAGGCCTTGTACAGTATGGTAATGGGGGATGTACTGGGTGTTAATGAACAATACATAGTATGACATACTGTCATATACACATTGACAAACACATAACAGCCATAGACACATCTGAGAGACCTGGGTTTATCAGTGCTAACTACCTTGTCAGTGAGTCCATTCTGTTACAGATAATTTGCTCACAGCACATGCATCATTGTGATGGATAGTGTGCTCAGTTACCTGTATGGTTGATGGTGACAGTGGTCCTCATACATTGGACCTTGGGACATGTACTGGGGGTACCATGGTGTAAAGACAGTATACCCAGTACCCACACCCCACATTGGATATTTAACTCACTGAAACCCATAATAATA